>NW_027292919.1:0-6704 GCF_016086655.4 Lepeophtheirus salmonis | reverse complement strand
AAATATTTATTGTTGAGAGTTTTCCGTTTATTTTTGAAATATACGATAAAATGACGTATAAAAACTTAAAATTTTATTAAAAACATATAATTTATAATTATAAAATTAGTTTAAATTTAAAGAAAGTTCTGTATAAAAATAAGAACTAATAAAAATAAATTTTATACGTTTTATAAGAAAAATAGTAAAATATTGATTATAATAAAAACATAATTGAAATTTTCAGTTAAAAAATATTATAAATAAATTATTTTAATCTTTATTACAATAAAACTAACATTTTTACATTATATAGCTCTTAATTAATTCTTTTATTTAAATCTTCTATAATTGTAAAAATTAAATGATTTAAAACAACTGTAGGTATTAAAGGTTACCTTATAAAATAATACATGAATATATAAATATTTAGTTTACGTTATTTTAATTATATGCTGTGTTATAAATTCCACGAGTGATATACGTCATTCGCTGCAAATATTACGCCTGACAATTATATTAAATATTATTTAGCTATTTAAAATATTAGTTATGTTATGAAGGCTTCTCAACAGAAAAAAAAAAGTTAAAACCTAAACAGTTAGTAATAATTATTAATTCTTTCTCTGAGATGAATAGAAAAAAAAAGAAATCTAAATATAAAAAACAATTAACTAGATATAATTATATATAAATTTTTTGTTTGATTTTGTTATTTTAGAATTTATTTTCGAATATGTATAAAAAAATTATTAAATTTTAAATTATATCAATCAATTTATATGATTAATGTTTTCTTGGTAGTATGTATGTTTTGTATAGACCAAAATTTTATTATAAAAAACTTTATAATCTTAAGGTAAAATTTTTCAAAACCTTCATTTACCAAACTAAATAATTTAAATTCGTATTTTTTATAATTTCAAAAAAAAACCATAATAATTGTATGTTTTTGCATTGTCTAAATAAATACTAGTCAGTTTAGGATATTTTTTTGAATATAAATATTTTTCAAATCAAATAAACAGGATTTGAAGCATATATTATTTAATGCTTTAATGTATATTTTATTAATGATCATTCAATATTATTTAATTACAATAAAACAAAGATATTTCTTAATATTAGTACTGGAACTTACATAATATAAGTAGTTCCTAGATATATCTTCTTTTTTAAGATCTAGTAACTACTTCAAATCTAAATTAATCTAAAAATTTTAATTTTATACATCATAACTTTCCTTTAGCTCTTTTAATTTTATCGTATAATTATATATTTAAAAGATTACTTAAGATCAAATTTCTTTTTATAAATAATAAATTTATTAGTTTCATAGTATGGTAAAATTCTCACAAAAGACTATCAATAATCTTTATTTGTATTATTTATATAAAGTTATTTATGCATAATATACTAATTGTTTAATAGGAGAACTAAATAAATATCAACCATTAAATAAGGGTAACTTTTAATACTGGATTTAAATATGTAGCTGATCTACGTGTCTTTTATCTAATACAATATGTTAGTAAAAATAATATACAATTATATGAACTGGTGTGTGTTTTAACATTATATAATGTGAGATATAAATTATATTTTCCTCTAATCTACTTTTCTTGGAATTCTTTTATGAATTTCGAGATCAATTTTGTTTTTAAGATTCATGGGTAAGATTGTTTTATATATTCTATAAAGAATGAAATTGAACTAAAATTCCTATATATTGATGTTTATAATAGTTATATAAAACAAATAAAGATCAGAGGAAAAATTTTGACCTTGTTGTTTTATTAAGTTTTTTTAATAAATTTAAATGGAAACATTCTTGCAATTTTCAAAAATTATTTATACATATGAACCCAAATAATTCATGAAATTTTTGATTGTGAACAATTTTTTAGAAAAAGAGAAGATATGTAGGTTTTGTCTCTAATCTTTATCTTTGGTTAAATAAAAGGGGAATAGTTTGAAATGTAATGTCAGGATATGCAAAAGGTTTGAGGATTATACCTACATTAAAACTAATTGATTCTTTGAAGGCATAGATGTACAAATAAAAAATATTATACGGGTTATAATTAATTACACCTAAGAATTCCTTCAACTAACATATTAAGAAGAGTTTAAATTTCAAAGAATACATTAAAAAAATAATTAAAAAGTTAGTCGGGCCAATTAAAGCCTTTTATTTTTCTAGAAAATAAATTTGGAGGGTTTTGTAAAACTGTAAAAATAGATAAGACAAAATTCTAAACCATTAAATCAAGAATAACAGATAAAGATCACCGAAAAACAAAACTGATTCACTGTATATTGTTGAATATGATGCAAAAATTACTAGATGTTTTACAAAAATAATTGAGAATAAAAAAGCAGATACTATTATACTAATAATATGTTGACAGGTTGCATCTGGGGATTTAATACATACAGACGAATATAGATCATATATAAGACTTAAAGAGTATCTTTTGTTTAAAAACAGTATGTCATAAATACAATTTTGTGGATAAACTAACTAATGTTTATACACAAGCAGTTGAGTCATTCTACAACGAGATTAAGTATGGAATAAAGAAAAGGTGTTAAGACAGATTTAAGGGAATCTTTTTTAAACAAATTTTGATTTTATTATAAAAGTGGAAATAATTATTTTGAAAAAATATTAGAATTAGTAAAAATATCTTTTTAAAAACTTTTTTATTTTTTTTGTATGTAAGTATGGAAATTTTTGACCCTGATCCACAAATAATAAATAAAATTTATCTATTTTTAAAAAAATTTATAGTTTTGCAAATCTATTAAATTTGTATATATAAATTCAGAAAATATGTTTTATAAATATTAATAATAATCAAATGTGTAGCATAATTCTTTAATTTATATTTTTGAATTTAAATCATTATTAGAATTCAGCAAAAAGAGACATTAAAAATATTTAAAAAAAATTTCTTTAAATAACCTTTACTTATTTATCTGTTTTATTTAATAGACTTTTATATTATACCTTATTGAGATATAATATTTAGAAATATGGGAATATTTGTGATTTCCTAAATTCTCTCAATTAATTTAACTTAGTTATTTCTAGGTTTATCTTAATAAAAGAATTATTCCTTTTTATGATTTTTTTCTTTTTATTAGAAATATCATATTTATATTATTCTACTTTTAATTAATAATACTATTATTGTTGTATGTAGATTAAATTCACAAAAAATATTAATATGTTTTTTCTTCATAATATGTAAATTATCACATTTTTTCAATATAAACTTATTTATTAAAATATTTAACTTAAAATATATATAATCATGTTAAATATTTTAATAAATAAGTTTCATAATTATATTACTAAAAGTATAAAAAAAATTAACTAATCTATTTTCTAAATAGGATTAAAATACTAAATAAAAGCTTTAAAATAAATGAATTTAACACAGAGGTTACAAATATATAATGAAAATTCTCTAACTAAACTAAAAATTTTATAAAAAAGTATCAGATAAAAAGGTTGAGTGTATTATTTTAAAACTTCATTGTTTTAAGCACCTCTTTAATATCTTAACACATAAATGATTTAAAACTGTTTTTAACTGTTTTCTAAAAAAATATTTTATATAGAAGAAGTTATTTGTTATATGCTTAAATAATAAACAGACCACTATTATTTGGTTCAAACATTATGTTTTCTATAAATTCAGAAAATGATTTATATAATCTATTCGAAAGTTTCTTCTTACAATTGATTTTATTTTTATAAACTGGAACTCAATTAGATTGAACATATTACTATAAGGAGACAAGTAATAGATATTTAGCATATTTCAGATAAAAAATTTTTGTTATTATAGCGTGATGAATTCGAAAATTATAAAACATAAAAACACAAGAATTTATGATTCCTTTTCTTCTACGTAATTCTACCAATTTATTGATAAATATTAAAAATATCTGGGAATTAAAAGATTATGTTGTAATATGAGTGTGTAAAACTTCACTATTAGAAATTTCAGATATCAAGTTTATGTTTGTACTCTTGTCGTTGGAACTAAAACATATACAAGAAAACCTTTTTATGATTTCTAAAATATACGTCGTAAGTATAGATTGAACCCAAATTCATTTATAAAAACTTTAATTTTTATTATTTAGTATTACATATTCTCTATAATATAGTTTCTTTTTATATTTAGTACTTTCAGAATTTATGGTCTCAAATGTTAACGAGACTTTTTTTTTATATTTGATCCCAATCTTATATATATGCTTTTCTTTATAATTCTAAGTTTTTCAAATTTTTTTTATTTCGTATAATTTTACTAAAGGATTAATTTCTATTTGATTCTAAATAAAATTTTTTAGTCCTTTGTGATCTTATTATTACATAGTGTATCAGCTCTTTTTTTTTTGAAATCTCTCTTCATTTTTATAGTTATAATATTTACTTCTAAAAAAATGCAATTCCTTAATACTAAAACCCTTCTTTATTATTTTCTTAATTAAATTCTTTCTTTTTTTAGTAGATATTCTATATATCATACATAAAATATTTAAAAGAAATAAAAAGCCCCTGAAATTTTTAAAAACTTTAATGATATTTTTAAAAATGGATTGAAATCCTACATCATAATCTAATGTTATTTCCATTAATTATCGTTGAAAATAATTTTATAGAAACTTTTTAAATTTTTATAAATTTAAACTCGAATTAATGTTGTTTTCCTCATTAAAAACGCGTTTAATAGACTAAAAACAATTAAGTTAGTTGAAAATATAATTCTATGAACTTTGAATTATTTAACGGTTTTATGTAGTTTAAATAGACATTATAAAACACAAAACTAAATTTAACATATTCTAACTGGTAGGTTTATTAGATAATTCACCGAAAAATCCTTTAAAAAGTTATGAAAAAAATTGGAATAGAACGTTTTATTTTTATTTATAACAGATACCACTGATATTTTTAGGGAGTTATATTAAACATAAATAATTGTAGATGCGTATACATAATATATATTGCTAGATCTTATCTCTCATAAAAACACAAATTTGTGAATAAATATAAAATTCAATGATTTATATTCATATTAAATTTCTATAAATTCTTATTGAAAATACGACGAAATCAAAAAATTTTAAAAATTCTTCTATGTGCGAGAACTAAAAAAAGTTTCAAATATAATAAAATTTATAGATTGCCTCGTAAATCATTAATTTAGGAATATTAACTAAACTTATCTCTTTTATTTTTATTATTAATTCTTGATTAAACAAATAATTTTCGTCAGACTAAATTTGAATCATTCTTTTCACTTCAAGGAATACTTTTAAAATATTATTACCATCTGTATATTTTTTTAAAGCTCTTGATTTTATTATATCTGTTGGAAATATCGTATACCGCGTACCTATTTTTTAGAAACTATTTAAATCGATATTATTATTTCTTTATATAAGGTTTTTAGTTTAATTTTTTAATTCTTATACTGACTCTCGTATTTTATAAAATATAATTTGATGAAAAAAATATCTTTAAATAAAATTTTATATTAATATTATCTCTATTATAAGCATGATTTATATAATCTAACATTTGTCAATAAAAACCTGCACAATCTTCAGATAAACCTGAATAACAATCTATTCTAGAATATTCAAAATAAAGACTGGATTATTAATTCATTTTCATTACAGTTATTTTTAGACCTATTAAACAGGGTCTGAAATATATACCATTTAAAGTTTTAGAATGAATTTGATTAATTATCATCATATACTTATTTGATGCCGGTTAAAATGAAATATTAATATATTTGAATTCAGAAGCAGAAACTTGCATTTTAAGTATAGTTTTTAATTTTAGTTTAGTAATATCTGAAAATTTAATTTTTCCTTCCATGATTTTCTTATGAATCTCAATTCGTAATTATATATTTCTTTTAACTAGAGATAAATTTATTTTTTCATTGTGTAAAGAAATTAACGCGGACATCTATTGATTGTGCTTACTGAAATTGTTTTATTTAAAGTGGTTTGAACATAATTAACTAATTACTTAAGAGTATATAAAGGATTAAGGTCAACATCTTAAATTACCATAATATTTTTAGATTGAATTAGAATAGATGTTTTTTCCTCCATGTAGCTTTGGTTCAATACAACCTGTCAACATATATTTTTAACTATTATGTCAATGATAACATATTTTAGTATTAGTTCACTGGCGATGTCGACTACACTTTTTCTTCGGGTATCTTCCTAGTAATTCTCTTACGAGTTTCAAGATAAATTTTGTTTTTAAGATTCATGCTTAAAATTATTTATTATTTTTTATTAATTACGAGAATCAATTCAAAAATTAAAAAATTAAACATAAAACCCTATATTTTTTATTTAATGTGAAAATGTTGTCTAACAAAAATAAAACTGATAACATTTTATAAATAAAGTTACTCCTTAATTTATCTAAAGTAAAATTTTATTACCTTATTAATTAACAAATTAATATAATTTTTAAAGATATTAATATTCTCCTTATTAATAATTTTAGTAAATTTTTTTAATATTCATTAAAATCAAACTTAAAAATATGTTATGAACCTCAATCTATATTTAAGCTAAAAAATATATTAGAGAATAAAATTTTTTTATTAATTAGTTTTTAAGTCTCATTTTATTATATTTTTATTCTTGTTTTTTTAATATTATTGATA
>NW_027292918.1:0-551 GCF_016086655.4 Lepeophtheirus salmonis | reverse complement strand
ATAGTGGTATAGTGATGATAGTGGTATAGTGGTATAGTGATGATAGTGGTATAGTGGTATAGTGGTATAGTGGTAGTAGTGATGATAGTGGTATAGTGGTATCTGATAGTGGTAGTATAGTGGAGTATAGTGGATAGTGGTAATAGTGGTATAGTGGTATAGTGTATAGTGATAGTGGTATAGTGATAGTGGTATAGTGGTATAGTGGTATAGTGAGTAGTGATATCTCTAGTGGTATAGTAATAGTATAGTGATGATAGTGGTATAGTGGTATAGTGGTATAGTGGTATAGTGGTATAGTGGTATAGTGGTATAGTGAACCTATCTCTAGTGATATAGTGGTATAGTGTATAGTAACCTATCTATAGTGGTGATAGTGGTATAGTGGTATAGTGGTATAGTGGAGTGGTATAGTAGCAACCTATAGTGGTATAGTGGTATAGTGGTATAGTGATAGTATAGTGGTCTAGTGGTATAGTGGTATAGTGGTGATCTCTAGTGGTATAGTGGTGTAGTGGTAGCAACCTATGATGATAGTGGTATAGTGGTAT
>NW_027292917.1:0-552 GCF_016086655.4 Lepeophtheirus salmonis | reverse complement strand
AGGATAACCTTTATTAACATTATCTTCATAAGTTTCGATGACATCTTCGATCGATCTTCGCCAGAAAATTCACACACCCATGAGTTATTGATTTCTCAGAAATCAAAAAGGTTTGCAAGGTTTACTGAACTAGTAGAGTAAAGTAAACTCTTTGTTTATTTCATCCAATGAGGACTTCAAGACATGATATTTTGAGCTTAACTACACAGGGCATATTTTTTCGACAATGGATGCAAAACAAGGCTATTGATAAATCAAATTAGATGAAAACTCAAGACATTTAACTTGTTTTATTAATCCTTGGGGAAGATATGTTTTTAATAGATCACCCATGGGGTTTGTTGCGGCAGGAGATACACATTACTTGCGTAGAGATGAAATTTTGGATAATTTACCAGAGATATTTATAGTAGTCGATGATGTTTTAATAGTATCAAGGGATTTGGAAAACCATGTTTGTAGAGTCAGAAGGATTTTGGACAAATACCTAGAGAAAAAGATTATTTGATCAACTGAGAGTAAAATTTTATGGATATTACATATCTAAAGAAG
>NW_027292916.1:0-4453 GCF_016086655.4 Lepeophtheirus salmonis | reverse complement strand
TGTGTCAATTGCAAAATAAACCTTTCCCCTATATTATTTTTAATTTTCATTATAAAAATACAAATATTCAAACAAACAATACATTTTAAGCATTACGACAACAAGAAAAAAACTATTACCTGGAGGATATGAAACATTGATTCTAAGTGTACAGAGAATATCGTGTTCATATGATGACGGTGGAAGTATGAATGGGTTAATAAAATGTAGTTTCATTTCACAGCCATTTGTTTAACCTTTGGTAAATTAACTGCTTAGAATAAAAGATTGTCGCTTAATAATATTTTACAAGTGACACGCCAAAAGACATCTAACCTTATTATCCTTCAAAAAACATTATAATAATGCAAAATGGCTGATATCGTCAGTATACAATGTGAATATGTGAACTAACATAACATATACGTAATTGAAAAATCAAATAAGAATTGAATTCGAAATGAGAAAATAACGGTTTCTTTTTTATTTGGGTAGAATATGTTTTTGCTAGACAATTTTATTGTCTGTAATAGTGTAAACATTTTGCAAACTACAATCCTTTAATATAAAACCATTATCATATGATACCAACAGTTTAATATTAAAAATGTATTGGAAATATTGATGTGTACTTGAAATATTACTTGCAAAAATCATTTTTTTAGCTCATCTATTCAAATAGATTTTTCTAAACAATCAAATTTCCAGTCATTGTTGGATATATAATGTACATTATACAAATAGCAAATATCTTTGTAAATGTAGATATATAGAAAAGTCCGTTATAACTTTAATTAATTTGTAAAAATGAGAACAACAATTCATGATAATATACATATTAATTTATAAAATCTAACAATAGAAAATTAAACCCAGATAGGTGAATATTTAGAAAAAAATGAGAGGTTCAAGGATCTTGCATATTGGTTTTAAGAATAAAATGAATGCCCTGCAATTTTTTATGTACAGGGTGCGCCAAATCAGCAGTAGAACTTTTATATAACTCTCTAATTGTCTGTATTTTGGACACATTTCAATTTTAAAAAGTTATAGTAATATAGCCGGATTCTGTTCGTCTGAATCACTTGGATCTAGATTTTGTCATCCCAGATATACCAGTTGATCCATTAATTGATGATCGGATCCACGACGAACTTTTATTCTTATAAGAGATAATCTAAAGCCGCTGGCTAAACCTAATTGACAAACAGTCACAACATTAGTATTTGTGACCTCTCAAGTATATTTTTGATCATCATCGCCACCCTGTCTTTTCACAGGCTCTTCAAATCAAAATTTCCCCTTATTGCTTTTGTTATAAAAAAAGGATGTGTACAATTTATGTTCCCAAAGGGAGGGAAATACTTTTGAAATTGCAAACATGGGGGACATGAGCCCTCACTGAGATCCAGATTAGAAGCATGGCAATTCCAGAGGAGGCCACAAAGCCCAGAATCATCATGTTTGTTAGTAGTGATAATGTCAGCCCCATCTTCCTTTTTTTCCAAACAAAATAAAGCTGTCACTCTAGTGATTAATGACTGGAACCACAGTTTTAGCTTTTTCATCGATGTATATGTTGACTACAGGATGTCCTGCAATGATAGAATATTCCTATTTCATTTGAAGGGGAGAAATGGTTTCTCATGCATCAGCCTTTCCTGAACATGACCCTGGAAACTGTCAAGTTTCATGGACTTCTTTGAATCACCTCAAATCGCCGTTGATGTCCTTGTAGTCGACCTTGGTCTCGCCTCCAGTTTTTCTGTCAAAGTTTTTTCCACTAGAATCAACACACTTTTTACCCTGTAGACAGTCGACCTTGCGATCCCAATCTGCTGATGGTGTCGATCCCTCCTCGCTTAAAGCGATTACTTTTACAAAATTGTCTTTCTTGCTGTTTATTTTAATGTAACAAGCTATTCATTTTTTTGCTTATAAACAATTTTTAAGCTGTAAGCCTTCAGATTATGTCTCACATTTTATTTTACAATCACGAAATATACCTAACAAAAGTGTTGTAATTATTTCGTTATACATGGTTTGTAATATAGTATATATTAACTATTGGACCTATATAAGTCCATGGTCATTAATGTTCACCAACTAAATAAATTAATAACTTATTGAAATACAGTTTATTCATGTGAAGGAGACAAAGTAACCATTGAATTGAAATGGAATATTCATTGTATAGCTTAAACTAAAATATGCAAAGGGTTTACATATATACGAGAAAAAGTACATCCCCACTGTACTCAATCATAATTACTAATACCCTTAAGTATCTAGATATTTCTTTATGAATGATTTTTTTACTTCATAATTAATTTTTAGCAAAGATTCAGGAGTGTCCGTGCCTAACGCACTCTAAAAGATGGACGTCGGTCCCAATTTTTTTTTTTTAGGTTATGATTTTTAACAGATCTAAACTAAAAAATCCTTCATTACTCGAAAGTTTCTGTTGATTATACCTCTCAATTAAGAGTTCCAAAAATACTGTAATTAATTAAGCTTTGTTCTTGTTCAGGGCAATAAAGCAAATTGGTTAGATGCTCGGAATCTTTGCCGAGAGTTATGTATGGATTTGATATCCATAGAATCTCCCATTGAAAACGAACTGATTCAACAAATCATCGCAGAGAAAGGCCTTCGTGATGTTTGGACATCTGGTCGGTTATGTAATTTCAAGGGATGTGATAAGCCTCATTTACAACCACGGAATGTAAATGGTAAGTGGTATTTCAGGGATATATATGCATTATGATTAATTTGTCTGTAATTTTAGGATGGTTTTGGTCAGGGTCTGGCGAAAGGATATATGCCACTAACAGTACACCTCCAGGATGGCCTGAGAAACCTTGGTCACGCACTGGCTACATTGGGCAATTCTTAGAGAGTAAGTAACGAAAAACAACCCTATTTTGTTCCTGACTTTTTTTTCTTCAAATTTACAGATCGGGATGTTCCTCAGCCAGACAATGCAGAATATTTGCTTAAACCAGATTTAGTAAACGTGGAGGCATGCTTATCTATTAATAATAATTGGTACGATGATGGAATTGCATGGCATGACTCCGGCCTGCTATAGAAAAAGTCATTTATATGCGAAGATTCGGAGCCTCTTATGCATAAAGCAAGATCCTATAACCCAAACTTAAAATTCTGAGAATATATATTTAATAATGATATA
Organism: Lepeophtheirus salmonis; assembly: GCF_016086655.4. Lineage (NCBI taxonomy): Eukaryota > Metazoa > Arthropoda > Copepoda > Siphonostomatoida > Caligidae > Lepeophtheirus > Lepeophtheirus salmonis. The sequence continues at coordinate 1,281 of NW_027292916.1, read as the reverse complement.
GACTTTTTTCTAATATTTCTTTACTCAACTGGATGTTGTCATTAGACAATTAGAAATAATGAAGGTGCTAAACTGGTGTGCATTTATTTTATTAACAAATTTATTTGTAATATAAACAGGTAATGTGATATTAAAATCAATTAAACTAATTCTTTCATGAGAATAATAAATTTGATACATATTCTGATAAAATAAGTATTCCCATTCCTGCTAGAATGTTTATGTATTTCGAAAGGAAAATTAATAAATGATTAAAAACAACAGAGAGGTTGCGATATTTTCCAAATATATAAGCTTGCGTTTTTTTATTTAATACTTGACAGTGGATTACGTAATATTATTAGTGGTGATTATTAGGTTACCACCAAAATTCGGGTAATTTTTTCAACATATTAGAATAAAACAAATAGACTAATTGACAGAATATGAAAAATGTGATAAAAATGTTGCATAGTTTAATATGTTGTAAACATTATCCGGTTGATACTATTGAAAGTTTAATCGATTGAGTTAAGTCACATTTATGTAAAATCAATCATGTAAATTTCTAAATCAGGCATTCAAGTATATTTTTACAGAAATACATCCAACATGTATAAGTAGTCCCTAAGTCGTGGGCCTGGAATAAATTTAAACAATAAATTGCACTGTAGAAAGGTGAACTTTCCTCACTTCTTACAAGACCTAATGTATTTGATGAAATGCAACACACAAAAATCTAAGATTTGGTGGGCTGAAAGTTATAATTAAAGTAACTTTGTAGTAAAGAGAAAAATTGTAATAGGGAAAAGGTGTGTCATGTAGGTAAGGAGTCTTCTTTGTATGATTACAGTATCAACTCAAAAGAGCTAAAGTATTGTCCTTTAAATTTATATGGAACACTCCAAAGTCAAATTCTAAATACTCATTTAAAAATTTCCCAAATTCCTGGGGCATAATTTCGATAAAAATTTTCAGAAACTGTTTTCACCATTGCAACTCTAAACATAATTGATTAGGAGCCATGAACTATGTACATACGCAGGTAAAAGAGGAGGGGTTTCAAAATTGCGTACCTTCTAAGAAAAGGGGAATAAAGGAATTGTGTACAAATTGACAAAAATTTGTAAATGACCAAATAAATCTATATGTTAGGTGAATTACTTATAACAGCAATTATTATACAAAAATAGATAGTTATATATTTAAATAATTTGTTGACATTTAAAAAAATATTCTTTTTAAATACATAGATGATTTTTGATTTGACAGGATTGCTTTTATGGTAATTCCAAAAGCAGT
>NW_027292914.1:0-1069 GCF_016086655.4 Lepeophtheirus salmonis | reverse complement strand
ATATAATATTTAGATTTTGGGATTATTTTATTTTGATAATTTTTTCTTTCCACTTTTACGTTATCTTTATAATTTTAATATCCTTATCTAAAATGTATGACTTTTACTACGAATGATAATTTTCATACTTTATCAACACTATAAGTCAAGATTTATTGGCTTTGATTATCGCCACTCGTCAAAATTAAATAAAAATATAGTTTATAAGTATAAAATAATTATTTAGTGCGTGAAAGATGAAAAGTAACACTCATGATTATTTGGGGAGTTATAATTGAAAGCCCTTGTTGACTCGGAGTAAAATTGAGGATCGACATCAGAGTGATTACTGTCTATATCACTGCTAGATACAGAGCGGGATTGGAGTTTATTTCCTTCATCTTACGACTGCTTGCAGCTTATTCAATTCTACTATAACTGAATATAAAATTTTATTTTTCTTAAACTTTTATTTTAAAAGTTAAAATCAAATTAACATAAATATAGTTTTCTAACACATTTTTTTTACATTTTTAAATTGATTATTTAATCCCTCGTACTGTTTGAATAAAAACACTTAGAAATAGTATTATTTTTAAGTGTAACATGAATACTATGAAGGGCTACAAATCCCATCTCGTTGACCAATAACTTTGTTCTCTAAGAGAAGAGAACAACGAATCCCATCCACTATCCTTATTAGTATCCCGTATGTTGTTCTAGTCCTCGTAGGTACCAGAGCACTTCTTTAAGTATGCTGTTCAACATAAAAATATTTTCTCTTACCGCTCAAGGAAGATCGAAAGAAAACATTGCTCTGATAAATCCCCCAAGGTTTGTTGTTTTAGTAACAATTTAGTATAATGACTTTTCTTGGGCACTTAAAATGATGCTATCGCTAGAAGTGGTGAACAATAACTGAAGCCTTTGACCCGGGAAAAACTTTAACACCACAAACAGACGGATCAGACATCAGGTAATGGAATAATATTGTCTTTAAAATACGGCAGATTTTGTCCACTCACCCTGTATAATATTATAATTAAAGTTGATAATATTGTAGAGAAAAATGCGTGCAAGGAGAAGGGGG
>NW_027292913.1:0-1707 GCF_016086655.4 Lepeophtheirus salmonis | reverse complement strand
ATAATGTTATGTAAATAAAATACGTCGTTACCTTTATTGTATGACGCAACCTTTCTTCCAAAAAGAAATGAAAAAAGGACCGAAATTATCTGGTATTTCAAATCAAATCATCTTCCTGAGCTACCATTCATTCATTATAATTTCGTCAGAATGTAAGAACTCTACTCCCAGCATATGGAGATTCAGCTCACAGGATGCACCGTAGATGCACCGTAATAATATGTAACCAATATCTACGGTCAACTTATGGAGCAGACTGTGATTGTAATGTTCCACGAACACCACCTACAGACGGAAGCAAAGGACCGGAGCAAAGTCAATAAGAACACCTTTGGATTGGGGGTACAATCATACACTAAAACATATATTCTGTAAGGGATTACATTTAAAAGGATGTACATACTATGACTATTAAAATATACCAACTCGTAAAAACACAAGGTACCTTACTATCTATTTAAAACAAATCCCTACGTCATGATCTAAAAGTAAATAAAAGACAATACATAACAGTGATCCCTGTATCATTCAAGTGGCAAGGTTCCACCACTGAGTTTGGCAGCAAGACTCTGCTGCCATTCATGGGTCCAACAATTATCTTGCCTAGCTTTAATAATCTACGACCCTAAAGGAAAAATTGCCCACAGGTATTTTTGCCACATGGCATATTCACCACCTTTTTCTGCTTTTTATGTCATATGTTTTTATTTACAACTTTGCTGTTGTAGCTTATTATGATTATAGATTAGCTAAGAGAGGAAAAAAAGAAGGAAAATTGTGATGAAATAATTAATAAAGAAGGAATTGTTACAGGGTCGTTGACCAGGTCCATCCGGGTAACTTTGTTGTATTCTGATCAATAAGGGAAGCAAGTACAGGTTTTTAATTTTATTGACAATTACTAATAATACAAATATATATATATATATATTGAATAAATTTGCCATTTCGCCAATAAATAGCACAATAGGAGCCTACAGGATTTGCAGGCCTTGGCCATGAATCAACATTTTAGTTGTTAATTATCCCTCTCCTAAAAAAAACTACCTAATCATTAATCAAGTATTACAGATCAAAAATAATCATACCAACATGTTATTATTTCAAGTCGAAATCGAATCGTCAGAGGCATTCTCTTGGATGCTTTGTTTATATTAAAGGGTGCGTGGACAAAATCTGCCGCTTCAAAAAACAACAACTACAAGCTTATTTTATAATATTTATTGATAAAATAAATCCTGCTGCTACATCCACGGCCTGCCGCTGACAACAGACTTGCCATGGCTCTCATGGAACGCTAGGGGTCCTCTTCGATGATGTCCCTGACCTTGTTGATGAAGGTGACGTCCCGTACAATCCTGGTGCTATTCTCTTCCTTCTTCTACCTCTCAACAACGTCCATCGGATCCGATGACTCCTCCAGCTGCTTCCTGAGACTTCTGACCGTTCTAATTGGCATTGACAGAAGGCCAAAGATGTCAGAATTGCTTAATTTCATGGGATCACTAAGCATAATCTGAATAGCAGCGCACCTACTCTCATTGAACATAATGACTTTTCTTGGGCACTTAAATGATGTTATCGCTACAAGTGGGGAACAATAACTAAAGCTTATAGCCCGGGAAAAGTTTTAACACCAAGAACAGACGGATCAGACATCAGCTGATGGAGTAATTTCGTTTTTAAAATGCGTCAGATTTTGTCCAC
>NW_027292912.1:0-2217 GCF_016086655.4 Lepeophtheirus salmonis | reverse complement strand
TATTGAGTCAGTCCTTATTCACAAAAGAGACAGATTCCGAGAACTGAACTTATTTGAAATTACATTTAAATGAGGAAGAGAGCCAACCAAAACTCATGTAGGAACCCTTTCCCAAGAAAGAGGCAGACTTATGTCTAGTAAGGAGACTGATATCTGAATTCCTCTTGCCAAATAAACGTTTGAATACATGAGATAGACTCTGAAATAAAAACTTTAAGATAACCGATAGCTTTTGTTCTTTAATAGCTAATTATACTAAAATACTAAGATGTAGTTACATTATGTATCAAACTCCACCGTCCACCTTGAGACTTGTGACATCCTTTTTAAACAACCCATTAATTTAATTTTTGAATCCCTCACATAGTAAAAAATATTATTATGAAAAATATATGGCAATTATTGGTTAATTATAACAAATAATTAAACTAATCCAGCAAAATTGTAAATAAAACCGGAATCGCCATAGCTCGAATGTATGAACGTTCGCGCCCTGATTATCCCTGGAGAAAGAAATATACTTTATTTATATGGATTTCACCAAAAAGATTCCTAGGTTAGATGGAGTAATTGTAATAATGTTTACTTATACTTAATCAGTGCAGTATATGTTAATTCATCTAAATTCCATCTCCCAGGAGCTTGACCAAGGAGTTATTGTGTATGTTGTAATTTGGATTCTACTTCAATGAAAAACACATCTTGAGAATTATTGAAACTCAGGCGACCTGGAGATAGAGGAGTGTCTATCAGTACTTGACCAGGTACTTAGGACCTCAAACACATTTGATCCAAATTATTATTCAATAGCATTGTCCATTGAAATTCAATCGACACTCATTGGAGTTATTGATTAATAATCCACACTAAACTCCCTCTCGTTTTTAAAGATGTTTTCTCTTTCTAACACATCTTTTATTTATTCGGCGGTTGTCATGATTTTTGATACAACGGTTCGAACCAACTTTTCAAGCATCCTCATAATTAAATGAATCAATTAATTATTATTTAATGAACACTTAATTATTGCAATTTGTGACAAATAAATAATAAATATTTTATCTTTTACTTTTGGAATAACATAAATGGGAATCATAATTACATAGTATTTGAACATGACTCATCATCAAATATATATTTTATTTTTGTTTTCCTTCGGCAAAATGGCTTTCGACAAGGCAATAAATCCGCGCACGTAATTATAAATGAAAATTAATGTTTTTGATGTTAAAAAATAAAATACAATAGTTATATTTATTTTTTCTTGTTACATGCATAATATTATATTTAAAACATGTTAGAATTAAAAAAATAAACTACCAACAATGTACGCATTATATTTTATACAGATGAAAATATTTATAAATTTTATTTTAAATTAAGGAGAGATGCTATAAATTTACCATAATTTTTTTCTTTAATTTGACATCCTTTTAATTAATTTTTAATCAAAATTATGTAATATCCATTACAATTATATATTTAAACTATTTAAGTTGTCTTTTTTTGGGTTTTCATGATGACGATGGAATTGTTCTTTGACGTCATACATAGTATGGAAGTAAAGAAGCTAATATGATTTCAATATTTTCAGGAAATAACAGTTTAATATTGTAATATCAAGGATCCATATCGTCTACTCTTCTCATACCTTTATTGAGAGTTTTACCATTTTAGGACACAAATGATTTAGGACTGGATCCTTTTCTTCAAATTTTAACATTTGCTAAGTCATTCAACCTTGATAAAAACTGAGTGAAATAATAAATTAATATTTTCACCATTCATAACATTATACAATTTTGGTTGGAAATATTGCAGTCTTGGAATCTCCTTCACCATGAAGGAGTCAACTATTCTCTCTTGAGATGGATAACTTATAGTAATATGGAACAGAGCAACTGCTTGAATGGTCTCAAAGGGGTTTTTAGCCTTAAATAGTGTGCAAGGTCTTTGTTTAATATCAGTTTCTTCCGCCAAAGACTTGGGTATGCTCCATGAATTCGAACATGTTGATGTGGAATTTATGTAAGATTATTATAAGCCGTTTTAAATATTAAACACATCAATTTACTTTTCTTTTTAGCTTTACATATGACTTATAAGGATTATATACGGAATTTAAAGTATGATAGAAATAAGACTTATTTTATTTCTTCTCATAATTACTATATTTATTTTTGTATAAAAATGTTTCATTGTATTTGGTATAGCGTG
>NW_027292911.1:0-2958 GCF_016086655.4 Lepeophtheirus salmonis | reverse complement strand
ACAACGATCTTCCTCGACTGATACACCTTCTATGGAAATCCTTCCTGTCAACAGATTTCCTATTTGCATTTACTCTACAAATGACTAAGTCGTTCAAACTGTATGTGAATATGTATTCCAGGGCTTCTTCACGGGATTTCCTTGTATTTGATGATATATCCACAATATGTCGAATTTTTGTAATTAACTCTGGTCAACAACAAGTCCAAAATATAGATATTTGTTTTTCCCTTGTTTTTTTTACACATGTGGGTCAAACGAAGTCTCCAACTACCTAACAAAGTCTGAATATTTGATTCCATCTCCAATTTGATTTGAAGCGAAGAAGACAATCATTCTCATCTTTCTCTTCCGATTCCTGATTGTTCCAACTGTACATAGCTTTACAGTTTTCCTCACTTATGTCTCTCATTTCCATGCGCTCTCCTACCACTCAACCTTTGAGGGCCTCCCTGGATCTTCTCAGGGGGTTGCCTAACTACAAGCTAACAACCTCTTCTTCTGTCACATTAGCGAACATAATAAAGTGGAAATCAATTATCTTGAATGATAAAAACACTGCTTAATTTTACATCCATAATGTCAAATGATAATTAATTGATAACAGAGAAAAGTGATTAGGACTTCTTTAATTTGAATTTATGTCCCTGTATATTATCAAATTTATATAAGTTACTATAGCGGTAAAGATTCACAATACATTGAAACAACATATTACTGTGTTAAGTAAATATTAGTATATTAATATAATTAACAAAAAAATATTTTCTGCTAAATAATATTAGTGAAATTACCTTTAGCTATTTTTTTTAATTTGAAATTAAATACAAATGTACAATCGTATTTATCATTAAAGTAAATGTTTCATAGTTTTATTTATTTATTATTTTTTTCTTTGGACAATTAAAGAATCAAATATACAAAAATCGTCCTTAAGACTAGACACTTGAATTGATAATTGTCATCAAATAGTTATTAATTAAAGCACTTTCTCAATCCGTTTTGTATTAGGGAGACTTACTTCACCATGATTTTGCTAATCATCGTGGTTATTATTAATCCTAAAAAGTCTATCAATTAATTATTGTATCTTAGACGAAGCGAATCTATCAATCTCACTCATTTTTTAATGGTTATCAATAGATTTTGGTATACAAACACCATGTTTATAATTCATATTTTCATAATGAAAAAGAACTTATTTACACATAGACCCTAAATGGATTTTAATCTAGGACAAATTTTATGGTGCGAATTATTATCAACTATAAAAGATTTATCTTAAGTAGCTTTTTAACTTATTTGAATATGAATTCAATCCAATATTTGGTTGGTACTCACATTTATATATAAAAATAAAGTATTTTCATTTTATTCAGATAAGTCAGTTATTGTTAATTTATATACATACTTATTTTTATTTTTTTACTAGTAATGGGACGATTCCAAAAAGAAAAAATCTTGTAAAAATTCCCCATACCGATTTGTTTTGAATAATTTAAATAATAGTTAAGAAATACTATTTTACTATAACATTTTGGGAATTATAACTAATATAATAAATCTCCTTCATTTTGTTAAAGTAAATAATATTTAGGCATATCGAATGAAGTTGAACATATTCTCTAGACGATTCTTCTTCTTCGGAGCTTTTCTAAGGCAAATTTTTCAAGAGCGAATAATCCCATAGCAAACTTTCCGAAGTCGAGCTCTCTTTGATCCCTTGACAAAAACTTATTCAATAAAATAACAACATCTGCAGTAAGTTCATGTCACTAGAACAATTTTTTCACGATACATTTGTGTTCAATTTCTTTCTTCTCATTTTTCGTCTATTTTCGTCATAAATTATTGTATTACAAGTATGAAATTATAATACTAGAGTAACAAATTCACATTTTCGTGTTTTAAATCTTGAATGATTAATATATACATATTTTTTTTCATGACTAAGACAAGTAAAAATAATTAAAATACCAGTAATAAATAATAATTTGTAAGAATCGGAATTGCAAATTAAACATTATTTCCCTGATGTCGATTCCGATTTTTGAAAATTTACACAACTTTCCAATTCATGATTTCAATTCTGATTATTTGTCTATTTTAATCAACTACTTTATACCATCAAGATTATTGAATCAAAAAATAAACCCAGAATGTCAACTTTTCTTTTCAATGTTAGTCTGATTTTTGTATACATAATTATGAGATTACATCTAATTTCATTTCGATAAGATGATTATTTAGGAGGCATGCAGCAAATACATATATTTTTTAAAGCAGGGCCATCAGGCCAGTTATACTTCGTATGCCTATTGTAATAAACCTTCTGATGATAAAATATAGGAGGAACATCTTCAAAAGTGATTTATGGTTTATTAACCTTTATTAATTTTGTTTGCGTTGTGATATATCAGATTTTTATATTGGGGTAAAATAAGTTTATCTCAAATAACGATTTTACAAACACAGATGGAAGTTAATTGACAATATTGAGTACACAAGCACTTATAAAGCTATTATTTGCAGATTTAATTACAATAATTATGAAAGAAAATATGAAACCAATAAAAGAAATGAACATAAATGCTGTTTAGAAATAAAAACAGAACTATGATAAATAATGTTTTACTTTTGTAAGAAGTTATAAATTAATAAAAGTTTGTTCTGCAGGGTGATTAAGATAAATTGTGATAAACTTTAGAGGCCTCTAATGACCGAAATAGATGGAGTAAAATATTGTTTTTATAATTTAAAGGCTACACTTAAATAAATAAAATTTATGATAGTAAAATCTGCCTTTCTTGACTTTTTCTACAACACGCGGCTACTAGCTTTGGCAGGCTCAGGCGACCTCGTGCAGATCCAGCTTTGCCATCTTGCATATAATGGACTTCTTCAGGGCAAACACAGATTAATATTAATAATCAATAATAGGATTGTCGTCATAAATGG
>NW_027292910.1:0-3245 GCF_016086655.4 Lepeophtheirus salmonis | reverse complement strand
GATAGTAGTATAGTAGTATAGTGATATAGTAGTATAGTAGTATAGTAGTATAGTAGTATAGTAGTATAGTGATATAGTGGTATAGTAGTATAGTAGTATAGTAGTATAGTAGTATAGTGGTATAGCAGTATAGTAGTATAGTATAGTAGTATATATAGTATATAGTGGTAGTATAGTATATAGTAGTATAGTAGTATAGTATAGTATAGTAGTGTATAGTAGTATAGTGATATAGTAGTATAGTAGTATAGTGATATAGTAGTATAGTGGTATAGTGGTATAGTGGTATAGTGGTATAGTGTATAGTAGTATAGTGGTATAGTGGTATAGTGGTATAGTAGTATAGTGGTATAGTGGTATAGTAGTATAGCAGTATAGTGGTATAGTGGTATAGTGGTATAGTGGTATAGTGGTAGTAGTATATAGTGAGTAGTATAGTATAGTGGTATAGTGGTATAGTGGTATAGTGGTATAGTGGTATAGTGATATAGTGGTATAGTGGTGGTATAGTGGTATAGTGGTATAGTGGTATAGTGGTATAGTGGTATAGTGGTATAGTATAGTGGTATAGTATAGTGGTATAGTGGTATAGTGGTATAGTATAGTATAGTGGTATAGTGGTATAGTGGTATAGTGATGATAGTGATATAGTGATGATAGTGGTATAGTGGTATAGTGATAGTGGTATAGTGGTATAGTGATATAGTGGTATAGTGGTATAGTGGTATAGTGGTATAGTGTAGTATAGTGGTATAGTGGTATAGTGGTATAGTGGTATAGTGGTATAGTGGTATAGTGGTAGTAGTAGTGGTATAGTGGTATAGTGTATAGTGGTATAGTGGTATATAGTGGTAGTGGTGGTATAGTGGTGTAGTGGTGTAGTGGTGTAGTGGTATAGTGGTATCGTGGTGTTGTGGTATAGTGGTATAGTGGTATGGTGGTATAGTGGTATAGTATAGTATAGTGGTATAGTGATATAGTGGTATAGTGGTATAGTGGTATAGTGGTATAGTGGTATAGTATAGTGGTATAGTGGTATAGTGGTATAGTGCTATGGTATAGTGTGTATAGTATAGTGGTATAGTGGTATAGTGGTATAGTGATAGTGTATAGTGGTATAGTGGTATAGTGATGATAGTGGTATAGTGGTATAGTGGTATAGTGTTGATAGTGGTATAGTGATGATAGTGGTATAGTGGTATAGTGTTATAGTGGTATAGTGGTATAGTGATAGTGTATGTATAGTGGTATAGTGTTATAGTGGTATAGTGTATAGTATAGTGGTATAGTGGTATAGTGGTATAGTGGTATAGTGGTATAGTGGTGTAGTGGTATAGTGGTATAGTGGTATAGTGTAGTGGTAGTGGTATAGTGGTATAGTGGTATAGTGGTATAGTGGTATAGTGGTATAGTGGTATAGTGGTATAGTGGTATATAGTGATATAGTGGTATAGTGGTATAGTGGTATAGTGATATAGTGGTATAGTGGTATAGTATAGTATAGTGGTATAGTGGTATATAGTGGTATAGTGGTATAGTGGTATAGTGGTATAGTGGTATAGTGGTATAGTGGTATAGTGGTATAGTGGTATAGTGGTATAGTGGTATAGTGGTATAGTGGTATAGTGGTATAGTGGTATAGTGGTATAGTGGTATAGTGGTATAGTGGTATAGTGGTATAGTGATGATAGTAGTATAGTGATGGTAGTGGTATAGTGGTATAGTGGTATAGTGATATAGTGGTATAGTGGTATAGTGGTAGTGGTATAGTGGTATAGTGGTATAGTGGTATAGTGGTATAGTAGTAGTATAGTAGTATAGTGGTATAGTAGTATAGTGGTATAGTGGTATAGTATAGTAGTGGTATAGTGGTATAGTGGTATAGTGGTATAGTGGTATAGTGGTGTAGTATAGTGGTATAGTGGTATAGTGGTATATAGTGGTATAGTGGTATAGTGGTATAGTGGTATAGTGGTATAGTGGTATAGTGGTATAGTGGTATAGTGGTATAGTGGTATAGTGGTATAGTATAGTGGTATAGTGGTATAGTGGTATAGTGGTATAGTGGTATAGTGGTGGTATAGTGGTAGTAGTAGTAGTGGTATAGTATAGATATAGTGGTATAGTGATATAGTGGTATAGTGATATAGTGGTATAGTGGTATAGTGATATAGTGATATATAGTGGTATAGTGGTATAGTGGTATAGTGGTATAGTGATCTCTAGTGGTATAGTGGTATAGTGGTAGTAGTAGTAGTGGTATAGTGGTATAGTGGTATAGTGATATAGTGGTATAGTGGTGGTAGTGGTATAGTGATAGTGGTATAGTGGTATAGTGGTATAGTGGTATAGTGGTATAGTGGTATAGTAGTATAGTGGTATAGTGGTATATAGTGGTAGTAGTATAGTATAGTGGTATAGTGGTATAGTAGTATAGTGGTATAGTATAGTGGTATAGTGGTATAGTGGTGTATAGTGGTATAGTGATATAGTGGTATAGTGATATAGTGGTATAGTGATATAGTGATATAGTGGTATAGTGGTATAGTGATATAGTGGTATAGTGGTATAGTGGTATAGTGGTAGTATAGTGGTATAGTGGTATAGTGGTATAGTGGTATAGTGGTATAGTGGTATAGTGGTATAGTGGTATAGTGGTATAGTGGTATAGTGGTATGGTATAGTGGTGATAGTGGTATAGTGGTATAGTGGTATAGTGGTATAGTGGTATAGTGGTATAGTGGTATAGTGGTATAGTATAGTATATATAGTGGTATATAGTGGTATAGTGGTATAGTGATATAGATAGTGGTATAGTGGTATAGTGGTATAGTATAGTAGTATAGTGGTATAGTGGTATAGTGGTATAGTGGTATAGTGATGATAGTGTGGTATAGTATAGTGGTATAGTGGTATAGTGGTATAGTGGTATAGTGGTATAGTGGTATAGTAGTAGTATAGTGGTGGTAGTGGTATAGTGGTAGTGGTATGGTATAGTGGTATAGTGATATAGTGGTATAGTGGTATAGTGGTATAGTATAGTGATAGTAGTATAGTATAGTAATAGTATAGTAGTAGTAGTATAGTAGTATAGTAGTATAGTAGTAGTAGTATAGTAGTAGTATAGTAGTATAGTAGTATAGTAGTATAGTAGTATAGTATAGTAGTAGTATAGTAGTATAGTATAGTAGTAGTAGTAGTATAGTAGTAGTAGTAGTAGTAGTATAGTAGTAGTATAGTAGTAT
>NW_027292909.1:0-1354 GCF_016086655.4 Lepeophtheirus salmonis | reverse complement strand
CATACAATCAAGTTTAATATTATATTAGATTAGATATTTTCACATTTTCTTTCAAACTCACATACAAGTTTTTTTCCGGACTTCACTATACCCTTGACTTTACAAATAAAAGTTTTGGAGCACTTCTCCTTGTCCATGATCTTTGTGATTCACAAATTGGCTCCAAGAATGGCGCAACTATTTCTCTCTTTGCCTCCATATATCTAGACTAAAGCTACATTTTAATAAAATTATAAAAAACAAACTCAAGGTCTTTACCTGTTCTAAAAGTTGAAATTAAGGATGACCAAACTTGTTTGTGTAAGTTAATAAAAATATGGCTCAATAACTCGAAACTTGATGTTTCTGACTATTTGTACTTAAAAAAAGCTGGTGGCTATGTCCATAGGCTGAATTAGACAATAATAGGGGCAATGTTCAGCTAAATTCTTGCTTTATAAGATATTAAAAGAACATTACTATTGTAAACTTCATAATGGAGTACTCCACAGCCAAAGGCTGACAAAAAAGTGGACTGCCTTTGGACAGGGGGTCCTCATTAACAAAGCATTCCACATAAGCTCCAAGATAATATTCTAAAAGCTATTTTTATTTTCAATTAAAAACATATAAACGTTAAACTTGTAATTCTTATGATTCTCGCATAAGACGCACATATTCGTCAAGAATACATTTATACACGATTTGCTCGACCCCACTGTACAAAACAAATCATTATATATAACAACATATAATAATCCTTATAATATACGCATACAACAAAAAAAATCACTCCATGTAATCATACAGGTGCTTACACTTTGAGTTTTTAATCCCTAGTAACCTCGACTTTCAAAAGGGAAATGAATAATTTGAAATATATATATATGATTGCTTATTTTCTGTATTTTCTTATTTTAATTATTATAATACACGTACTAATATATTATTTTAAATTGAACTGATACTCAAATCTTAAAAAGCTTTTAAAACCCCAATATTGATCAACCTAAAGAAGTTTAACCCAAAATTGTGTTTCTTTATAGTTCCAACTTATTTGATAATTACACAAACAATATCTTTTTCAGATACTGAACTAAACATGTAAGGAAGAAAGGAAACAAATACTAATACAGAATCATCTGAACTAGACATTTTAGGTGATTAAATTCTCACTCAAATATATTCATCAACAAATATTATAAACCTATACAAAAATAAATATCAGCTGAAAGACACAAAAACTAATTTAAGAAGATCAATTTATTGGTAAAGTTTATTAGGCATATAATATATAATTTGGAGATATTTCCTTAAATGTATTGACAAATTCTAGCAATGATCAAATTGACATAATCCACATGTTCGTTTACAT
>NW_027292908.1:0-2934 GCF_016086655.4 Lepeophtheirus salmonis | reverse complement strand
AAATCAGAATGAATGGATGAATAGGAGTAGGAATATTTATTTTTAAACATATGGTTTTATAAAATTAACAACAAGTAATTATTTCGAGAATTGGACCCTTTTTAAAATTTAATTTGGGTCCTGTGTATGGTAAAGTGTTTAAGTTTGATGTGAAAAATTTAAGGATTTATGGCAAGTTACTATATGATCCAGACTTTTTTAAAGACTCTATTTCTTAATTTGAAGGTGATGGATTTAGGCTTAGTCTACCCCATTTTTAATTGAAGTTCCAAAATTTTATCCAATAAAAAGACACCATACTATTCCGCTATTACGTAATTTAATGATTAAGAAGTACTTATCTATCCAATAAGAACGTTTTCAAAATATTAGTCTGCTACAAACAGCGGTACAATGATGTATTACACCATAACAAATAGCAAAAGTAGATCACTAGCATCAGAGTAAATAAGTATGAAATGACCTGAAGATTGACACAGGTGTGTCCCTATAACAGCAAATAATTAATCTCTAAAAGTGTGTCTTGCTGTACATAAATGGTTTTTATCACTACCCACTAATGAACAAAGTAGGGATGTAAAGGTCCAAAATTTAGAGTTCCCATCATAAATATTAAAGATGCGTGCCGTCCTCAGAAACATCGTGGTAAATTATCGTAATATCCAAAAATGATCGTCCTTAGAAACAACATGTGGTAAATTATCATAGCTAGATATCCAAAAAATGATATCAACATCAATCAATATTGATAAATCCTTCTTACTCTATACCAATAAGTATCAAACTAACCCAAATGACCTTTTATACTACCGGTGTTAAGAGGACAAGGAGAATTTTCATGGGTACATCTACAAAAAAAAATTGATTTTTAATTGATTTGAAGAAAGAAATTGATATAAACATCACATTTACACAAAAAATGTGGATAACGAATTTGATATGAGATAACGGGAAATATCTTCACTAATATCTTCAATTCTGATATCCTCGTGTGGAGAATGAATTGTAATTTTTTTCCATAGATAATAGGGTTCCCATATTTGTCTCTTCGTTGAGCTTTCAGACCTTTAACATACCTCTTTATATCATTAATGTCTCCATCCCGTTATCTCATATCAAATTCGTTATCCACATTTGTAAATGTGATGTTTATATCAATTTCTTTCTTCAAATCAATTAAAATCAATTTTTTTTTGTAGATGTACCCATGATATATTTTTTACTACAGCTATATTGGTACTAAATATGGGATTGGGAATCTGGAGGTCGCATGTCATGTCTAGTAGCGTTATTGTTATCAGGCATAAAAAGTCCAAAAACTTTAAGTGTTCTCTTCTACTTATATTATAGTAAAGTATGTCAATTTACCAACTGAATTAGTTTAATATAACTCTAAGTATCGTTTATACCAAAAATAATTTGTCATTATTCTTACTTTAATTTTAATTAAATTATTTACTATTTTTATAAAAATCTGGGAACATTGAGTGATTGTTTTCATTCTTTTTATTGATTACAAAATTAAACTTACATTATAAAAGTACCTAAAACAACAGTTGCAGAACACATACGTAATAAAACCATCAAATCACTAACTTTAATAAATTTACGTATCATTTAAATATTCATGAAATGAATGCAAAGATCATTTGGAATATTTTTGGAATCGAAGCTCCTCCATCATTACAACCAGAGTGCAACTGATTAAGAATCAGAGTAGGGACTTTGGTCAACTACTGATTCAAGTAATTCAACACTCCAGGTTACAAGGACAATGATTGTCGTGAGTTATAAGGCAACTACGAACATTTGCTTTAATAATATAGAAGATAACTCCCCAAGAAATCATCAGTGTTATTCTCCATTTTTTAAGAACATACTCAGACGTAATTAATCAATTGAATCCTACCAGAAGAAGGTTTTCATTCATTCAAGAGGCATATAGGACACCTCTTCCCCTGGACGATGTGCATTCTATGTACGATATGAAGAACATGATGATAAAATGATGGGGTGGGGTGAGTACATCGCACATATGTACTGCTCCATATGCATGCAGTATTTCTGCTTGTAGCACAGCACTTACTCGAACTATCCTTGGTCAGAAAACAAAAGAAGTGGAAGAAATTCCCCTTTTCCTCTTAACTCCGTTAGTATAAAAGGTCATTTGGGTTAGTTTGATACTTATTGGTATAGAGTAAGAAGGTTTTATCAATATTGATTGATGTTGGTATCATTTTTGGATATCTAGCTATGATAATTTACCACATGTTGTTTCTAAGGGACGACTTTACGTTTGATTTGCACGCATCTTTAATATTTATGATGGGAACTCTAAATTTTGGACCTTTACATCCCTACTTTGTTCATTAGTGGGTAGTGATAAAAACCATTTATGTACAGCAAGCACACTTTTTAGAGATTAATTATTTGGCTGTTATAGGGACACACCTGTGTCAATCTTCAGGTCATTTCATACTCATTTACTCTGATGCATAGTGATCTACTTTTTGCTAACTGTTATGGTGTAATACATCATTGTACCGCTGTTTGTAGCAGACTAATATTTTGAAAACGTTCTTATTGGATAGATAAGTACTTCTTAATCATTAAATTACGTAATAGCGGAATAGTATGGTGTCTTTTTATTGGATAAAATTTTTGGAACTTCAATTAAAAATGGGGTAGACTAAGCCTAAATCCATCACCTTCAAATTAAGAAATAGAGTCTTTAAAAAAAGTCTGGATCATATAGTAACTTGCCATAAATCCTTAAATTTTTCACATCAAACTTAAACACTTTACCATACACAGGACCCAAATTAAATTTTAAAAAGGGTCCAATTCTCGAAATAATTACTTGTTGTTAATTTTATGAAACCATATGTTAAAAATAAATATTCCTACTCCTATTCATCCATTCATTCTGATTTG
>NW_027292907.1:0-539 GCF_016086655.4 Lepeophtheirus salmonis | reverse complement strand
AGATTATGATACAACTTCAACAAACAAGAAAGTACACAAATATTTATTTATGGCGGCTTTCAAGTCGTCGACGATGCGGTAGGAACTCACACTAATCACCCTCTCCAGAATGGACTATATGGAGAAGTACGTTGAGATCTGGGGAAGAAGGGAGCCACATGTCCTTGCTCCTAAAGTGCTCAAAAATGGTTTGGCACCACTCTTGACAGTCTGTGAAGGTGCTCCGTCCTACTGAATCAGTAAGACCCTTCCCAGTGCTGTTTCTGGATCAAGGGAAGTACTTGGGACAGTAAAATGTACAGATAGAAACGGTAATTGACCTTCACACCATCAGGAACGAAGATCAAGGGCGACTTCCCGCAGGAGGCGACGCCCGCCCATACCATCAACGAGTGCGGCTTTTGGCCCCTGAACACGCTACGCTCGTTCAGGAGAATATTTTCTATACTCAGACCCAGCACCAGGTTGTTGTAAGCCAGCTCTACGGTGAAGATCTTCTTGTCAGTGCACATGATTTAAACTTGCGTTCAAGAATTGAG
>NW_027292906.1:0-379 GCF_016086655.4 Lepeophtheirus salmonis | reverse complement strand
AAAAATCGTTTAATACGTTTCAAGTATCAGACATTTTGGACTTAAATATCATGAGTCAAAAATTCCTTCAACGTATACTTTTTGTAGAATTGAATCCAAATTTATTGTATGTTTGTAAACTTTTTGCTCCAAAGTTGAAAATAAAATTTATACACTGACAATTAGCGACGCCATAGTCTTTATGTGATTAAATAATGCAATCAATCTTCTCTGGGTAAAAGAAGAGTAATGAATAAATATGCTACATATTCAAGCATCCCTCATATTATAAATGATTATATATATGTACTCAGTCCTGGGTACTTTTACATTATTTTCTACTAGTAAGAGAAGGGGGGAGCATTAGATAAATATCATATTAAAAAATAAATTTTCTCGA
>NW_027292905.1:0-628 GCF_016086655.4 Lepeophtheirus salmonis | reverse complement strand
CTCGTCATTACATCTATCCCACGTGTATTGGAATATTCCATACGTTCTGTTTTTAAGAATCTTTAGAATTTGCAGCAATGAAAATGAGCGAAAAAATTGTTTTCAAAAAATGCTAATAGCACGTGATTATCGACCAAGAGCTATTAATGTTTCGATTGAGAAAACAACGCTAATGGGAAGAATGATGGACTCAAGAAAACCAAATCCAAATCTAATTATCGTAAGGTGTTTCTGTAACCTATTATCATCCGTACTTCACCGTTATTGGAGAGTATTAACACATGATCGAAGAATGAAAATAATGTTCCCAAGGCCATCTATGATTGCCTTAAGGAAAAAGAAAATCACAAGGATCTACTTTGTCGTGCAAAAGTTTTTACAGAGACACACAGGAGGTCATCACGTAGTGTAAATGAAGTGTTTTTGAAAAAGTACTTAGAAAAAAGATGTAGAACATTTTGATATGTTCAACAAGGTTCAGTTACCAAATCATTGGTATAAGGTCTTATACAGAAACAGTCTTATATGATTACATGCAATTCTGCAAATTTGGTGTATGTGATCGGTTGTACAAAATGCTCAAAACAATATGTTGGGAAAACCAGAATAAGATTAAAAGATTGGATAA
>NW_027292904.1:0-2911 GCF_016086655.4 Lepeophtheirus salmonis | reverse complement strand
AAAGAATTACTAAAAGGCTAAATACGCATTATCCCGTAATTGACAAGAAGAATTCAGGAAATGGAATAAAAAAATTCTTGTTCACGAAGAAATATGATGAAATGATGTCATCTGTGATACCTCACAAGAGACATCTTGCAAGTACTTTTTCTGCTATACTTTGACTATTTAGATAAAGTGAAATACAGTATTTTGAATGAATAAAGTATTGGTGCCATTACAGGGATACGGGGCATACCCCATCATATTTTATGTATCCCCTCCCCCACCACGGAAATTTTTAAGTCTTCTAGGAGCCTTGTTTTTAAATTGGCCAAGATGAAAAAATGGAGAAGACCTTTCCAGTATGTCAATAAGTAGAGGGCATAATTTAAAGAGGGATACAAAGTTCTTGTTAAGTTTGGAGATTAATATAAAGGAGGATCCCACTAAGTGGATGAATCGCCTCGCTAATGACTTATGTGTTTCTCCATCAGGAGGGCTATAAAGCACAACTTGGGATTAGTTTCTTTCACAAGGACCCATGCCACCTTATGACAGAGGGCATGAAAGTCAGTGCTCGAGAAATGCAATAAAATCCTCACATGGAACAATGCAAATGGCTCAATTTGTGAAAATTTTCTCGGACAAGAAGATTTTCTGCAGTTAATCAATTTCATAACCACCAAAACGACCACTGGATTGCAGAATCATAAGAAGAGGTCCAAGGGGTTTACCAAACCAAATATCTTCTCCAAACAATGGTTCTCGGTGTTGTGGCCTCCGATGGAAAAGAAGATGCCTCTATTCTTATTCAAGCCTAGACAGAAAATCGATCAGGAGCCTACTATAATGTGCATAGGTACACCATCTTGCCATGGCTGAAGACCAATTATACGGAGGTAACTACGTGTGGAGTCAGGACGGCACCCCTTTTCACACGTTCGCCAAGTGACAATTATTTTTCAAAGATAAAAACCTCTCCTAAGAAAAGAAATATAATAGAGACCCAAAATTGCTTGTTAACTAGACAATTACTCCCAACTATGGAATTATTATTCAATAATTGTTAGAAATTATTAAAAACTTAAAAAAAGCTAATTCTAATTCAACCAATCAACTTTCATAACACTGATTAGGAGAAAAGAAGCAGAAGTATCGACAGCTGAAGACTACATATAGTGAGTAGTTTTGTGTTAGTGAGGCAACCCCATGATGTAGGAAAATAATTTAAGCATAGATTGGGGGAGGGAGGAGGGTTTAATAATAAAATTGTATGTTTAGTATTATGAATAGTGATGCTAATAATAAGAATTTATTAGCTCACTATTTATTTTTTTGAGTTGGCAGCCCGCTGTTATCATCATTATTTCATTCCTGAGAAGTGAACTTTCTTTTCTACGATATGCAACGGAAACCATGTCATTGGTTAATTTAAATAGCAGATTAAAGATTTGTGTTTGCACATAAAAGAGTAACCCTGAGCATTTGTTGGGGAGTTATAATTGTAAGTCCTTAGTGAATTCATAGTAAAATTGAGGATATCCATCGATGTAATTCTTGCCTAATGTCCTTTTTTATTTCCTTCTCTCCTCCCTACAGCTGCTTGTAGTTGATCTAAGTACAGCTAGTTGCTCTCTTCCAAAACTTTCTTCAATCGTATCGGTCACTATGTTGATTTTCAGTTTCTTTTTTTTAATATGCCCATAATGCTAACGATATAAACGTATTATACTTCTCAAGATAAGAATATTTTTCTTTCTGATTCATGTTTAAGTGGTAATTTACAATGTATTTTGTGAAATAAATAATTTTCTTTAATTTTTCTATTATTACACATAATACTTTTGTCGACTTAACTATGATGAAAGATCCAGGAAAGAGTTATCAAAAATTATATTTAAAAAGCTGTTAATCACCTAAAAATCAATTTAATGAAACTGGAATGACAAACTCTACTCTGTCGGACAAAAAATATCTAGGAGCCTAGAAAAGTTTTTTAATTAATCAGATACAGAAGAAACCTCACACGTGGGAACTTTTATTTCATGATGCAACCTATCGCCCTAAAAGATAAAGAGGCCCAAATTAATCTTTTAGTTAACCAAATAAGTCAATCATAACAACTGTTATTTATCTCTTATATGGTCCCAGACTATCATTGCCAAATTACTTCTCCACAACTTTTAAAATGAATCGCAAATAATAATACAATATATTATATTGTCATTGATATAAATATATATCTACTAGTCTACAATATAATATTATAGTTGTATGGATGTCACGCCGATAAGCAAGTTTGTCTAAGCATAAAATATTTAAAACGGGTATATCCTATCTCCTATAATATAATATTATAGTACGTGTGTATGCCACACAGATTAGCAAGTTATACGAACTAAAAAAGGGAATTATTAAGAGAACTATCAAGTTTGTCTTAATATGTATTGACAAAATCTATAATACGGGTAGATCCTAGTATTTCATAATATTACAATCCTATTTTATTCGATGCTGAATTATAATATTGCTTAGTAATATTCCATTAACAGCGTAGCTATAAATTTGTATTCTATATGATAGCCAACATGTGCTCATAGAAATAATAAGATGGCCAATATTTATACACGACAAAGGGATCAATAAGAAAATATATTCCTGTCACGGAGCATTAGTAATAAGTTATTACCTCGTTAATTTATGACATTTTTATTATTTATAAAAAAACCATGACGTATCAAGCGAGACAAAGGAATTGGCAGCTGACAACAAAATACTTAGGTTATTTTTGTGTTAACCATGTTAGGCCGTGCTCAAAAATCGACGATTCTTTGTATAATTGAAGATGACAAGGGCTTTACGGATAATCCCGTAGAGAAAAATGCGTACAAGGAGAAGGGGGGGGGGAGCAATGAAAGACTTATGCTAT
>NW_027292903.1:0-731 GCF_016086655.4 Lepeophtheirus salmonis | reverse complement strand
ACTGACGACTTAACTAGATTTTTTTTGAATTTCATTATATGTATTGCCAAGAAATATCTATCTCACATTAAGAAAGAGGACTTATGATTTGATATCTATGATAATTCTGTTGATAGTCAATAAAATACCAATGAATTGAAGATATTTTGTCTTGGATTGAATCATTGAAACAAGTTTCAAGAGCTATTACAGAATAAGGATTCCATTTCTGACTTCACTATTTTACTTGATACATGTAACTCAAATGAAACATGAGTGTCCCAAATTCCTTCCCACTATGAGGAACTACAAGTTATTTGACTTTGACTCATTTTCTTTTCTATAATGAATAAAAACCCCTAGGGTTTTAATTCCTTTGAATAAAATGAAGACATTGTTGTGATTGTAGATTGGAATGCAGAGTCAGAAACTCAGAGTAGATGGTATTTTTGGAGTTCTTGGAGGACAATTAATCCAAGAGACGAATGAGCTTCAATTTATTATCCGAAACATTAATTCCTTAAATCCCAAAACACAGATTAGATAACGAGTATGAATAAAACCGACGATAAAATTAAAAATATAATAAGTAGATATTCATGTAAAATATGATTTAAATGTTTGTTATGAAATGACGTCATTACTCATCACTCCTCATTGGTATTGTACAAACTCATAATTTGAAAAAATAGTTTTATAATGTTTTTAGAGTTTACTTAAAAAAAAACATCAACCAAATATCTACTTCAATT
>NW_027292902.1:0-685 GCF_016086655.4 Lepeophtheirus salmonis | reverse complement strand
TATGGCCGCTCTCAGCAGCAATCACAGCCTCCAAAAAGCGGCGCAAAGCCTTGTAGGAGTTGATGATGAACTTCACGGACAAGTTGGTCCACTCCTTCACAATGGCGGCGTTCAGGGAGGTAACGTTTGGGTGAGATGTCCGGTTAATATCCTTCTCCAAAGTGCCCCACATAGCAAAGTCGAACGACTTCAAATCTGGCGAAGATGATGGCCACATGGCCTTAGTCCAAAAATCAGCCTTGTTTTTCAGACTAAGAACTTCTCGCATTTGGCCGATGTGTGTGAGTGTTCACTATCTTGGGTCCACACATAGTTTTTCTCGGGGTAGGTGACCTTAAGCCATGGCTGTATGGTGAACAAAAAACATTGTTTAGGTTGTCAACAAAAAAAAATTGTATTCGAAAGAAAGAGCTATCAAAAAAGTGGGTGGAAAGAGTCTTGTGAAGGTGGAGAGGCCACTTGCATGGGCACTCAAGACATAAGCAGAAATTAATAATTAAAACTTTCCAACCCAAAAAGTTATTAACAAATAATATATTATAAGTATAATTTAAACAAGTAAATTCGGAGTATGTAGTAACCGGAGGAAGGATATTGGAAAGAGTGAATTACTACTGGCGTCATGAACTGGAAACAATTTTGAGACATACCACATGACATAGCCATATATTAATTTCATTTTACT
>NW_027292901.1:0-622 GCF_016086655.4 Lepeophtheirus salmonis | reverse complement strand
GAACTGGAGGCATGGTTTTAGTGGTATTAACTACTGAAAATGAAACGGGATCGATTGGAAACTCAAACTGATGGTTTAATTTTTAGTTGTGAGATGTATGCACTTTAGGACATCGGGCCAGCTTAGGTATCTCTGGTGCTCTTCATTCCAACTTGAATCAATTCAGAGTTTACATTTCTAAACATACAAAAGCTTTCAGGATATTTTTCAACTTATGAAACACTTGCAATTGTTGTTACTTTAAAAATTCTAAAGCTCTTACTTGTATGTATCACACAACGCCTTTTTGTTTATTCATAATTTATTGTGTTGTATGTTTTCAACATTTTTGTGAAAATGAGTGACATTGATCTTTGGTTTTATAATTACTATTATTTACTAATTATTATTTTTGTACCTCTAAATAAACAGAATAAAAGTCCCTTAAACTTCTAACCTCCATAGCTTAACTTAATAACCAGATTTTTAACATCAAAATTACCAAAATGGACCCCTTCAACAAATTGAAATAATTAACAAAGATTACTAACCCTCCCCCTAATCTAAACCTGTCCAGAATTATCTATAAACCTCGAAAGTTTTTATAAAAATTTGTTTTTAGCATTTATCAGACCACTCCTAA
>NW_027292900.1:0-459 GCF_016086655.4 Lepeophtheirus salmonis | reverse complement strand
TTTTGTGCCAAAAATAACCTAATAACCTTTCTAATTGATAAATAATTTTTCTATTTAAAACTATAGAGTTGTATAAGAACACTATATAAAAATAAATAAAATATCGCAGGCGGTATGTTAAAAAATCCCTAATATTAACATTGTCACTCTGACAATTTAAAGAATGTTCGGAAAGAGAACAGCTTTTCTGTCATAATGTTCACTAAATTAGCTGCTTAGATTCTAAATTAGATGATTGAAAGAAACCCAAATCATATCATGTATCTAGCTATGATAGAGACAGGAATTACAATGATGTAGATCTTCAATTCTACTCTGAGTCCAGCTAGGACTTACATTTATAACTTTGCATTAAATCATCAGTGTTACTCATTCACACATTTGTGATTGTTTTATTCTCATTGTTCTCACTTTAAAAACCAAAAACATCAAAGTATTCAGTAAATACATGTGATGTGT
>NW_027292899.1:0-638 GCF_016086655.4 Lepeophtheirus salmonis | reverse complement strand
CTTTGAGGACCTATAAAGGCGTTTGAGCAAAGAAATATTGCAATTTGAAGCTTTTTTCATGAAATTCAAGTCAAATATGGCTTAAAATGACCATATTTTTCGAAAAAACTCCCAATTTACGGAATTTTACTAGAAATTCATCTTTTAATCATCAAATATAGCACTTTGAGGACCTATAAAGGCGTTTGAGCAAAGAAATATTGCAATTTGAAGCTTTTTTCATGAAATTCAAGTCAAATATGGCTTAAAATGACCATATTTTTCGAAAAAACTCCCAATTTACGGAATTTTACTAGAAATTCATCTTTTAATCATCAAATATAGCACTTTGAGGACCTATAAAGGCGTTTGAGCAAAGAAATATTGCAATTTGAAGCTTTTTTCATGAAATTCAAGTCAAATATGGCTTAAAATGACCATATTTTTCGAAAAAACTCCCAATTTACGGCATATTTTCGAAAAAACTCCCAATTTACGGAATTTTACTAGAAATTCATCTTTTAATCATCAAATATAGCACTTTGAGGACCTATAAAGGCGTTTGAGCAAAGAAATATTGCAATTTGAAGCTTTTTTCATGAAATTCAAGTCAAATATGGCTTAAAATGACCATATTTTTCAGAAAAAACTCCCAATTT
>NW_027292898.1:0-343 GCF_016086655.4 Lepeophtheirus salmonis | reverse complement strand
TCTGATGCAAGATCCAAAACATGAGAAGTGACCAAATCTGCACTCCCTGTTTCT
This sequence comes from Lepeophtheirus salmonis, assembly GCF_016086655.4. Classification (NCBI taxonomy): domain Eukaryota; kingdom Metazoa; phylum Arthropoda; class Copepoda; order Siphonostomatoida; family Caligidae; genus Lepeophtheirus; species Lepeophtheirus salmonis. Next base: position 289 of record NW_027292898.1, on the reverse strand, counting down.
TGGAGGAGTCCGGAAGTCCATCAAGGCTTCGCCAGGGACTTCCTTGTCCAGGTTGGCCAAGAACCATGGAGTGAGCAAGCAGCTGATCTCCAATACTGTGAATGAGGACCTTGGGTACAGGTCATACCGAATGGCCATACAACACGTCCTCACGGCATCCATGAAGGCCACCAGGCTCACCAATCTGTAAGTGTCGCCTCAATGACCTGAAGAGCCATGGTGGAAGAATAATTTCCTTCTCAGCCAAGAAGAACTGGACTGTCGACTGTGGCTGCAGAGGGTTGACATG
>NW_027292897.1:0-726 GCF_016086655.4 Lepeophtheirus salmonis | reverse complement strand
CAGCAGGTAGTAGTCAGCAGGTAGTAGTCAGCAGGTAGTAGTCAGCAGGTAGCAGTCAGCAGGTAGTAGTCAGCAGTCAGCAGGTAGTAGTCAGCAGGTAGTAGTCAAGTCAGTCAGCAGGTAGCAGTCAGCAGGTAGTAGTCAGCAGGTATCAGTCAGCAGTCAGCAGTCAGCAGTCAGCAGTCAGCAGGTAGTAGTAGTCAGCAGGTAGTAGTCAGCAGGTAGTAGTCAGCAGTCAGCAGTCAGTCAGCAGGTAGTCAGCAGGTAGTAGTCAGCAGGTAGCAGTCAGCAGGTAGTAGTCAGCAGGTAGTAGTCAGCAGTCAGCAGGGTAGCAGTCAGCAGGTAGTAGTCAGCAGTCAGTAGTCAGTCAGCAGGTCAGTAGTCAGCAGGTAGTAGTCAGCAGTCAGCAGTCAGCAGGTATCAGTCAGTAGTCAGTCAGCAGTAGTCAGCAGGTAGTAGTCAGCAGGTAGTAGTCAGCAGGTAGTAGTCAGCAGGTAGTAGTCAGCAGGTAGTAGTCAGCAGGTAGCAGTCAGCAGTCAGCAGGTAGTAGTCAGCAGGTAGTAGTCAGCAGCAGTAGCAGTCAGCAGGTAGTAGTCAGCAGGTAGTAGTCAGCAGTCAGCAGTCAGCAGGTATCAGTCAGCAGTCAGCAGTCAGCAGTCAGTAGGTAGTCAGCAGGTAGCAGTCAGCAGTAGCAGTCAGCAGTCAGCAGGTCAGCAGGTAGTAGTC
>NW_027292896.1:0-1550 GCF_016086655.4 Lepeophtheirus salmonis | reverse complement strand
GGCTACTCGTCCCATTTTGGAAACGCATGAGCGCAGTGTCTTGTCCTACTTACAGGAGTCCTTGGATAAAATCAGCAAAATTACTTTCTACTACTGTAGAGGAGACCGGCAACAGTTTAAGCACGTTCTATTCAATTATTTAGATATTGTTCGAATAATAAGAATCTTAGTTGAACTTTTAAAACATATTTACATTTTTGTACTAAAAGTGAAACTAATAAAAAGTTACTTATGGTCCGAATATTTTTTTAAATTAAATTTTTATTTGAATAATAGTTTCCTGTTCACCCTACGCTCCAGTCATGCAAGTGACTTTAAGCTCAAGTAAGCACCTGAAATCCTTGTCCTAAAGAGAAAAAAATCATATTCGCGTAGCTGAGATCAAATATTAAAAAAAGAAGGGGAGGGGAATGCATTTTGGAAAAATTATATTAAAATTTATTGGACACCCCAGACAATATTAAAAGTAATTCATGTTGTTCTGAGGACTGCATTAAACATGTTCAAGGGTCATATCCAACCCAAGGCCCGTATATTACAGTATTTATTTAAATATTAACCTTTATTTATGTAGATAGCTAAATAATATAAATAATATTTAAAAATTTCTGTTGAAGGACGCATGAAGAAATATAATTAAAACATTATAGCTTAAAAATTTTATTCCCCAGGATTACAAGATAACTATAATCCACCTTGAAAACACTTGCATCTCTAACAACAAAACATGGATAAAATACTACCAGAATAAAAAATCACTAAATAAAAAAATTGACATGTATCAGTTTTTATATCAACTCCCTTCAACAAATAAATATCAAACAACCGACTAAAATCACTAAAATATAAATATTTAATAGTAAGATCAAAATTGTATTTAGGCTAACAACTCGTTTCTTCAAGCTCTTTCTAAAAAGTTTTAGTATCTTCTTCAATGTCTATATGAGTTTGATGTATGATATCTAATAATATCAGAGGCCCTGCCCCAAGTATCTTCGGTACTCAAGGGGAATAATAATCTGTTGAGATGTTGGGTTTGTGAAGTCACTTGCACAATCTATATAAGGTCTTAATTATGGAAAGTACAAGTACAGAAGTAAATATAAATATTCAAGTGATCCTTTAAGTAATACAACTTTCGGTTCTAATGGGCAATGTGTTAATAATGTTTTTATTCAAAAATTAGTTCTTTGTGGAAACATTGATAATATTTACAAATTTTGTCATAATCAAAATTCGCATATCGCAAGTCACCTATTCCCCCCTCCCCCCTACTCCTCCGAGTATTTTTTTCTAGCTTCAAATGATGATTGATTTGTGAAATAATATACTTATTTACGCAGATCATTTTTCAGGAGAGGATAAGTCCGGGGAAAAGTCCTTACGAGGAAAACTGCCCTAGAGAAAATTGTCCGTGAAAGATTGCCCTCTAGGATAGTGCCCATATTTTGTTCAAACTTCATGATGAATACTCTTATTCTTTTATAATAAAATTACTACAGTGCAAATACTTTTTACTTGAGAGCAAAATTTGACATATAACTTTTTTT
>NW_027292895.1:0-387 GCF_016086655.4 Lepeophtheirus salmonis | reverse complement strand
TCCTCATATCGTATCCTCAGTCTACACATTTAAATTCCAAACGATGGTACGATTCATCCTCTCAGTTTTTGATCCATTTTGTCGATTGTGTTATAGGGTTTAATACATTCATTCCATTGTACGAATTTTTCAAGGACTTTACCCTTACTCCTCATTACATGTATCCATGCATATGGCATACCTACTCTTGTCATCAATAAACGAAATATAATATTTACAGTGACTTAATGAAATATTTTGAAATGGACTACACACATCACAATGAACTAGTTCTGGGATACTATTGGCTCTTGTATAAGATTGAACTGGGAAAGATATCCCACTCAATTTACCTTCTAAACACAGCTCACATAAACATATATTAATATGCGACTTGATATTATCAAT
>NW_027292894.1:0-800 GCF_016086655.4 Lepeophtheirus salmonis | reverse complement strand
ATGAATTGACTCTATATATTTATTTCTCTACGCATTACTACATTAAGTCATTTTCCAAACACTTGTAGTACTTTGTAGAGAAATATGCGGTACTACAATCATTCCTTTTTCGAAAAACTTCTCCATTTGTAGACTTTGAAAAAGGAGTAGGATCAAATGAGGTATTCTATTATTGGTTTATATATAAAATAAAGAATTTGTCATATATGGGTGGGAATACTTTTGGGCCTAGAAAGCTGAAAATTTTGGATCGGTACCTCTTTTGAACCTGGTCAAGATAAGTCGTGTTCCATTTTTTTTTTTTTTTGGGGGGGTTATTTAGAACCCAAAGCACAAAAAAATGTGTTTGAAGCTCAAGGAGACTATATAGGGGCAGAGTTATAACTCAAAAAGTAACTTGCAACTCTAAGAAAACTTATATTAATAAGTTTGTTTTGCTAAATTTGTTTAAATCAAAAAAGTTAAGGGAAAAAAGAAAAAAAAATCGGCTAAACTTGCAGTTTCGTTTTTTTTTAAATAAAAAAACTGATTTCAAATCGAAAATTGGATTTGTAGATTTAATAAAGTTTGTACAAATTTGTTGACAGATAAATTTGACACATAAAAATGGGTGTTTAACTAAAAATTTTGCCATTTTCTCTATAATTTTTTTTTTTTTTTTTTTTTTTCATTAAACATATTGTCAGATTTTTATAAATAAATGCCCCAAAACTGTGCATTTTGAACTTAAAACTTTTACTTCCTAACAGTTCTACATAGTATTTTTCATTTGTAGACCATTTCTATAAGATATTAGCAAA
>NW_027292893.1:0-1608 GCF_016086655.4 Lepeophtheirus salmonis | reverse complement strand
CTACAATAGATCTTTGCATAACTGCTTGAACATTTCCCATGCCTTTTATATCTCTCACACAGTTGTTGAGAGAGTATATCTTCACATTTTGCTCCTATATTATAATTATGAATATAGTTGAGACTACTTTTGATGTATTTTAGAACAAAGCCAATACTCACTGCATACTTGACAAGTTAGTTTACAATATGTCCTCATAAAATATCCACTGCATCCGTATTGTCTTTTAAAATCTTCACAAACCTTTGAGGCAAAGTTATCTTTGCAAGCTGGCTTACATATCCTACAAGTTTTTGCGCATTCAGCCCTTGTTTTGGAATCATGACAATAACGTGTTCTTGAGGCACAATCTCTTGCTTCATCTCGACATTCTGCAAATAAATCATTGTTTTTTTTTTTGTTTTTTTTTTCCATTTATACTTTTACCGCATATTTGGCACGTTTTTTTGCACTGACAATTCCAATTTGGGTTTGGACAATGATCCATGTGTTGAGCACAATCATTTCTTTTATCGGCGCATCCTACGAATGATTTTTGAAAGTTAATTCAGATCGAAAGTGTTTAAATTATTTCTTACCACAAACACCGCATGTCTTTTGACAATTTCTGTATTCATCTTTTTTTGGACAATTGTGTATATTACAATGATTGGAAATATCTCTACATACAGTTGTTGGAGGTTTAGGTGGTCTTGTTGCTGGTGCAGGTGGCTGAGTTACATCTACAGGTAAAGCAAAAATACACAAAAAAAAATCGTTAAGCTTAAATATGCTAGTTTTCACTTTTCTTACCATTGCATAAACCACAAGTCTTTCTACAATAGATCTTTGCATAACTGCTTGAACATTTCCCATGCCTTTTATATCTCTCACACAGTTGTTGAGAGAGTATATCTTCACATTTTGCTCCTATATTATAATTATGAATATAGTTGAGACTACTTTGATGTATTTTAGAACAAAGCCAATACTCACTGCATACTTGACAAGTTAGTTTACAATATGTCCTCATAAAATATCCACTGCATCCGTATTGTCTTTTAAAATCTTCACAAACCTTTGAGGCAAAGTTATCTTTGCAAGCTGGCTTACATATCCTACAAGTTTTTGCGCATTCAGCCCTTGTTTTGGAATCATGACAATAACGTGTTCTTGAGGCACAATCTCTTGCTTCATCTCGACATTCTGCAAATAAATCATTGTTTTTTTTTTGTTTTTTTTTTCCATTTATACTTTTACCGCATATTTGGCACGTTTTTTTTGCACTGACAATTCCAATTTGGGTTTGGACAATGATCCATGTGTTGAGCACAATCATTTCTTTTTATCGGCGCATCCTACGAATGATTTTGAAAGTTAATTCAGATCGAAAGTGTTTAAATTATTTCTTACCACAAACACCGCATGTCTTTTGACAATTTCTGTATTCATCTTTTTTTGGACAATTGTGTATATTACAATGATTGGAAATATCTCTACATACAGTTGTTGGAGGTTTAGGTGGTCTTGTTGCTGGTGCAGGTGGCTGAGTTACATCTACAGGTAAAGCAAAAATACACAAAAAAATCGTTAAGCTTAAATATGCTAGTTTTCACTTTTCTTACCATT
>NW_027292892.1:0-2497 GCF_016086655.4 Lepeophtheirus salmonis | reverse complement strand
ATAAAATCTACTGTAACGGATAAAACGTCTAAGTCAATTATACGTAGTATATCTTCATTAAACATTTTGCTAATAAATACTTTCGTTATGCCCTCAAAAATCATAATAAAGCAGGCAGATGATAATCACATCAGTATTTTAAACAATGATACCATATGTATTTCCCCCCCCTTCTCCTTGCACGCGTTTTCTCTACAATATTATCAACTTTAGTTTAGTCATAAGTTCTTGTATACTTTTGACTTTATTATAAAGAATGAGAAAACTAGGCTCAATATTAATGATACAAAAAAAATTATTGAAAAGGAGAATAAGGCTATTTTAATTTCTATTATTTTTCAAAAATTCCGCCCTTTGCCGTTACAGAGCTCCAGGCGGGTTCGAAACTTACGACAGACTTTCCTGAGGGTGTCTGCCGGAATTTCAGCCCATTCCTCTTCCCTCTTGACCTTCATGACCTATACACTGCTGAAGGTAGTGGGCGTTGATCTTCCTATCTATAGCGCTCCTCACCTAGTTGTCAAGTGGGTTCAGGATGGGGGAGTTGGGCGGCTACATCTCCTGGTACCAACATTCATCCGCCTTCATTGATTGACCTTCAAGGTTTCTTGTATCAGCATTAGGGGAAATGCCTTACCGTCTGAACCAATGACATCGAGCATCACAAGATTGGCTGTGTTTCTTGAGCACCCGGTGAAGTTTACCTCGGGAGGGCTTCTTTGGGGTTCTTGGTGATGTACCGAAGGCTGCGGGAGTTGATGACTCGGTCAACTGTTGAAATTTTTTTCTCCGACAAAATGAAGACTATTGGGGTTTCTAGCTACTGGGTTTCTTCATTTTATTAAGGAGGATCTTCGATCATTCTAGCCTCTTTTGCTTGTGCCAAGCAATCAAACCCTGAACTTTGAGACAGCCCTGGACTTAAGGGCCAAGTCCTTACTAACGATGTACCGGACAGATGTTCCGTGAACCTTGAAGTATGTGACCATTTGTCAGATATTGCCACGAGGGTTCACGTCTATCTTCGCCCTCACACTCCTTATGAGACTCTCTTTGCTGCCCAATTGTGATCTCCCCGACCTGTAACGATCGACGAAAGATTCGATTTTGTTGTAGAGCTTCTTGGCGTTGTATACTGTTGCCATACTAATCTCAAAGTCATGTGCAATCACGGAGATATTGTTACATAGTTTTGAAGCGTGCAACGATTTTTTGACGAAGTTTTTCCATTTCTATATTTTGGAACCCCTGAAATACCTACGGCTGATTTTATTTCTTCAATAAACACCTAAAAGGAAGCCGGTTTTTGTTATTTCTCCCTTTGAAACGCGCGAAATTGAAATTTTTATTATCTGTATAAAAAGTGTAGAAGGAACTATGACACATACGGTAGATTAACCAATGTTAGGATCTCAAGCCTGCTCAGACCTTAAGTCTTGTTTCTCTTCACAAGCTATATTTCCTTTCTAATTCTGTACACTCAATAGAGTATAATTTGGAATTTCTCAATGCAAAATGCCAATGCATACTCAAAACCTAAGGTAGCCACACCGCTAACCACGCACGGGCAGCTATTCATATTAAAAAAAGGATCTCAGCCACGCTATCTCTGACCTCGTCCTGTTCCTCTTGCACTAGGAGATAAAGTTATTGAGGAACTTAAAGACATGATACATCGTAGTAACTTCTCAAAGGTAGATATTTCTGATTGGGATTCGCCTATTGTGACTGTCCTTAAACCGGACAGGAAGGTTTGCATCTGCGCAGACTACAGGGGTCGGAAGCAAAACGGGAACTGATAAAAAAATACAAATTATGTAATTAAAATAGAAAGGTTTTGTAATTTTTAACTGCATATTCCGAATCTCCTCCTTTTTGCATTAGTAAACAATAATAAACATTTCTCAAATCTTTCATCATGAGTGAGCAAGGAGCAACAAGGCAGAGGATCTCAGAATTTCTGGATACCAAAATTAGGTGGTAGAGGTTATGGACATTGTGGAGTGCTCCAGGAGTCTCATTTTTAAGGTGGCCAAGATGAAAAAGGATGGGAAAGATCTCTCAAGGAAAGAATGAAGTGGGGTCACGACTTGAAAAGGGATTCTGAGTTTCTGGGGGACCTGGAGAAGATGATCAAGGAGAACCCCACAAAATCCATGAATCGTCTCTCTAATGAGCTTCACGTGGACGTGGGGACAATCAGGAGGGCTGTGAAGGAGGAATTTTTTTGCCTTTATGCAGAAGCTCTCTCGTAAGGTCTACTTGAAAAATCCTGTTCCTGACGAAAGCACAACCGACAAACTTATGCGTCTTTCTATCCCTTCCTTCAAGAGTAATGAAACAGAGTTACGTGAGACCATGTCCGGAGATGACCTTCTTGCCCTTGTTTTTGAGGCTGCAAGAACGAACGATTTGTCGAAATTTGTGGACAATGTATACAAGAACAAACGTCATGCATTTTCCTTGAAAAATCGTCTTTGCTTTGGGGGGATCCGTC
>NW_027292891.1:0-4856 GCF_016086655.4 Lepeophtheirus salmonis | reverse complement strand
CCTTCATCTTTTTCTTCTACAGTTTGGGTCTCACTATCCTCTTCAATTTGTTTTTTGCATAGAAGATCTTCATCAATTCTGGAAGACTTTATTCATATTTTTCTTCTACAGTTTGGGTATTACTAATCTCTTCAAATTTGTTTTTCGGATAGAAGATCTTTATCAATCCTGGGAGACTTATCTTCATTTTTTCCTACCGATTGGGTCTCCTTATTCTCTTCAATTTGTACTTCTGATGGAAGACGCTCTTGCATGGCCTTTTGAGAGCCCTTTCATATTCGAAAGTTTTAATTCGTTTTTCCAAATAGTAATGCTTCATTTGTCCAACCAAAATTAAAGCATCTTTGGTATTGAAGTTTCAGTTCAGAAAACTACGGCTTAATTAAATTTCCTTGCACTGGTACAATTTTAGGGTATAGACGAAGGATTACTACAATTTCTAAGATGTAGTCACTGTCTAGCCAAATCTCTCTATATCTTTTATATCTTCCTTCCACTTTTTCAACAATTGTTTTTGTTTTTTATAGTGATTTATAATTTCCCCAATCTACTTCAACCATTCAACACATTTGTCTCATTTACTCTTTTGAATGTATTGATAAGCGTCACAAGCAATTTCTTCTTTTTATTAATACTAACCTTCTCAATTCCTTTTATTACATTCTGCGCTGTCCATTGTGAGCACAAAAGTATCCCATTTAAAGTTATTATCCAACCTCTTCCATCAATCCTTGATGATTTCCTGATATTATAATCAAGAGTAATTCCGGGAGGTTTAGTAAGCATGTTTTTAAAAGTTCCGACTATTTCTTTAAAATGACTTACTTTATCCTAGGGATCTGAGGAGACAATATTCGACTATCAGAAACTGACCGCCAATACACTGTATTCCAAAATAACGACGGAAAAAGGACTTCAGGCACTTAAAACACTTTTTACATACATAAAAAGGCCAAAATACGTCTTCAACTCACAAAATCCGAATTTAAATTACACAACACAAAAACGATATAACACACGCTTTTTTTACCAATTTTTGATTTATACTGATGCGGGCGCAATTATACCGTTGAAGAGGAGTAGTTCTCAGGCATTAAAAACATATTAATATAAGCTTACATACAGATAGTTCATTATTATTATTATAAACTCTATGCAAATTAATGTTAGTCTTTTTATGTAATTAGTTCTGAAATTGATTTTATTATTCTATAAAGTGTCAATCAAGGATATCGTCAAAGTTTCATAACAATCGAAATAAGTATTGGAAAGGATGTACTTTTATAGATATTAACATTAATATAAGTTAAATATTTTTGGTTTTTATACTTTTGGCATGGTCCTAAGTTTACCATTTTGTAACATAGATGAACTTTAATTATATTTATTTAATTTATACACTTAATCTGTGTTGCCTTACAATGAATTATGTCTGGATTTTAAAATTATTACTGTACAATTTTATAGGAGAAACTGCTATGTGCCTCAACAGTGACGTCATTAAATTTTCCTTCTTCTTTGGATAATAAAAAAACAAGCGTAAATTTTCTTTGCTACCTCACCGCTATATATAGTCACCTTGGGGTTCATCATTTTTGTATCAATGACTAGATTGTCCGAAGGGAGGAGAGAAGTTGAGGAATAGCAAGTGACAATCTTACATAATCCAGACTGAGTATGTTAACTTAAAAGAGACTAAGGCTCATATTAAGGGATTCATTCATTGATATGAGTTCCCCATATGAAAATAAGAATCGAATAAGCTTTCCAGTCTTCGTAGGTGTAATCTTCTCCAGCATTTTAGTCTAAGAACAACAATATACGTGCTTCCAAGGTCCAAAAACTTACAAAATTTCATAAATAAAATATAACTTCACATGAATCAAACATAAAACTGGGACTGCAGCTGTCTGCTGATTTTTTTCTGTCTTTAGTCCTTTTCTCCCAGTATGCTCTACTGCATTAATGTCATGCTATACATTTGTATTTCCGTTCTACCCTAGCTATTTTAGAAACAGACCCAAAAACTTTAACAATAAATATCTGGTCACCCTGATTCTCCCAACTTCTACTACATATGTTATTTCCTCATCCTCTTTCTGTTGATAGCCGAAACTCCAACTACGTAAAAAGAGATCGAGATGGGGGAATTTGAGAAATGTATAGCCACACTGCGAGAACAACCAAACAACTAAAACGGTCTTTACATTTATAATCAAATCCGTTGGAGGAAACTACATGGATGTGGTAGCACCTATACCGGTTACTTAATTAAACGCTGAATTCCTCTACAACAAATATACTGTTATTAAGCTCCCTCTATCTAATCAGATTTATTGTTGTGGCCGTATTAGTTGATAACCACCCAGTCAACAGGAAGTTTTCACTCATTTTCTTTGTGGTGATGAGCTCCAGACTTCAATTACTCACCCACACAACATCATTAAAAAAGTTTATCTCATCTTCGACCCCGTACACAAATTTAAAAATATTTATAATTGCAATAATACTTCAACACTCCCCTGAACAGTTTAGGAGTTAAATCATCATTACTCCCTAACTGTGTTCATATCAAAGAAATACACCATAAAGAGTCAAGAAAGAGCTCAGAAACTGCAATCGAGGCAGTAGTTGATACACTGTGTGATCAAAGTTACAAAGGGGTAAGCATTCTTGGCATGATTTCACAAATCCTCTTTAACGTGATGGGCAAAAATTTGGTTTCTCGACTCAATAATAACATCCGACAGGAAGGCAGAAAAAGATCATTGAAAACAAGCTCAAATCAAGAAAGATTGCCAAACTTCAATGTTTAAGTTATGAACATTAATTTTTCTGGTGTGTGCATATTGCATTACTTTGAAATGATTAATGTAAATTATATTGGTGATATTTGCAGCTTATTTAGTATTGAATTCTTATTAACTGTCCTATTATGTACAAATATATATATATTTATTTTAACTCATACAATCGGTATTAAAAAACGTATGAATATATTCTTTCTTTACAAAAAGAAGAATATACACAAATCCTTCTGCCAGTCTCGAGCACATGTTTTCTAGTCTGCTGTCCAGGTACTGAGACTCATGCCTAAGACTTAAAACTGACATAACCCTTGCAACTGTGATCTGAATTTTAAAGAGCATTTGAAGCACGGCTCTAAAGTTCCAAATTTTTCATTACGAATATCCTCTTCTTCAATAAGAGAGGTTGAGTTTCTTAATTATACACAAACATTTAGGATTTATTAAGTGTTATTATAATAATAAATCAAAATGTATATAATTTAAGATATTGATGGTCAACACTGCTAGAAGAGGAACTTGGACTGAGTTGGACTTGAGTCATATTTTTGAATAGGATCTCACAATCATAGACTCGAAACTTGACTTGGACTTCATAGCTAGTATATTGCGGACTCAGTAAAAGTGTTTACACTATGGACCCTAAATTATAGTAATGGACTTGAAATGAGCTTGAATGACATCTGAGGACTCGATGAAAATATTCAAGGACTTCGACATTACTTGAGATTCGACGTGGACTTAATGTATAGTATAAGGACGTTTTCCCTACTCATATTAATACTGTGTCGTAAGCTGGAGGAGTGGAACACACACTTCTAAATCTTTGGAGGCTTTGCATTAAAAATATATATATAAAGGATTGGACACCTACTAGAATTCGAGTGTGGACTCATTACATTTTTGAATACAGACTTTGAAGAAGACCTATCAGAAAACAAATCCTCTTGTTCTAAATATCATGGCCTATTAAAAAGAATCAAACTAAAAAACATAGTGTTTTATCAATCTTTGTACCCGAAACAAACTCTTTAATCTTGCGAAAGGTGAAATACGTAAATAATTGTAATAATTTATAGATAAATTTCACACCTCCATTCAAGTCAACAGTGTGTCAGATATGCAATTAAGGTTTTTTTAACGCAAGAGCTGACTTTTTATTCTTATCAAAATCATAAGAAACTTCCGATGTCAAAGCTTGTTTATATTGTGAGTTCAACTAAGTAAAGAAGGACATAGCAATTTTACTACGCATATAGCACTTATAAACAAGGTCCATAAGTGCTATACGCGTAATAAAATTATATGATGACTTTTAAATTGATTGAATTTATACCTTAGAACAGTCTAATTTCATAGTTAAAAGCAATGGCACCTCTGTTAATGTGCAAAATAAATAGGAAACGAAAGATACATTCTGGAGCCAATAGAAGAGTGAATAAACTGTCAATTGTATCTTAAATTCATTGTATGTGTCAAAATCCAAAAATTGTTGTGTTTAATATAATAATTGTATTTATAATATTGTAGTAAGTAAATGTGCATTTCATTTCTGTATTCAGGGTGAATATTATTTATACTGCACTAAAAGTTTTTATGTAACAGCAGTTGAAAAAGTTTTTAACTGGAGTGTTTAATGTATTTTTATGGGTTTATATAATGTTAATAAATTATTTTCTACATTATAGATGTTGTTTTATTGAAGTCCTATACTTGTTCTGAGAACATAATCTCCATGTATATCAAGATACTTCACTTTGTTTCAAGGCGTGTCTCCAAATCATGCCAAATATCACAGATATATTTATAGATGTTTTCTCCTCAGCAAAAAAGAGATTGTGTGATTGCAATCTCCGTGATTCATACCTCTTCATTATATCCCAGTCCTAACAATTTGAAGAATTTTTGGAGGAGAGAAAGAATAATGCTCATGACGTTTTATTAGATCAGCTACAACAAGCTGTGACAAGAGAGGAAGGAGAAAAGGATATTTATAAGCAAGGACATTTATTAGAATTACTCCGATGTCGATCTCCAATTATACTCTTA
>NW_027292890.1:0-470 GCF_016086655.4 Lepeophtheirus salmonis | reverse complement strand
TCCGTGAAGGGAATTTGAGGCCTTAAAGTTGAGACATGCCACATATGTGAAAGCCATTTTATTATATAGCTTTCAAAATAAGCGGATATAGGCATGTAAATACTCTACATATAATTTAAAACTTGCACATAGTTATTGATTTGTTGTTTTCTTGAAAAGCATTCAAAGGTAGTTATATTTTTCCTTTTAATATTTTTTGGAAATTGAAAGATAAATGAATTTTTTATTAAAACAAATAAACTTTGTCCAATAAAGTCAATTGAACATATCTCTCTCAGTTCCTTGACACACATAAATTGTGAAAGATATATAAGGCCTCGTAAATCTTTCTTTCTAATCAATACTAAATTGTTGTGATCAAGTTTGTATGAGTCTGTCAATGCTAATTTAGAAAAGATACAAAAAAGACGTCTTTGCAATATTTACCTCCTTCCTATATTTGAAAGCTTTGGCTTCTCGGTTTTTAGCTC
>NW_027292889.1:0-1410 GCF_016086655.4 Lepeophtheirus salmonis | reverse complement strand
AGAACAATTACAAAACATTGCTGCATATTCCATGGTGCATGCACACAGCTGCAATATGTCATTAATATGATACAATCCGGACAATTTGAAAAATGTTTTGGAGGAGATCACCTACCATCCGCTGTGACAAGGGAAGAAGAGGAAAAGGAAATAAACAAGGAAATTGGTATGAATTACTCTGATGTCAATCCCCAATTTAACTCCCGAGTCCAACAAGGACTTACAATGATAACATTGCAATATACCTTCAGGGTTGCTTACCGACTTTCATTAGCACACACGAATGTTCCATAAGGTTTTGAGTATAATTCAATGTATTTAGGAAAGGAAATTGACTACTCAATAATTATATAATAATGAGAACTGATAAGGAAAAGAAAATTCATTTTTTCATATTACCAATTCCAAAAAAACAGGCCAGCTAAAAGTTCACACGCCTATAATAGTTTATTATATAACTACATTTTTCTTTGTTTGATCAAAATATGCTTAGGATTAACATGAGGGCACAATATTCTCTGTTTTCATACTGACAGACCAACTTGGCTTTATTAATAAAGATATAAAGAGATATTTTTCAGAAATATATGTACTTTTTAAAACGAATTGAATGGTCACTTATTTAATAAATAAAAAATACTTTTTTTGATTAAATAAAGCATTGAAAGTATTCTGTACCTTGAAATTATTTTTTTATTACCCTTGCTAATCAAGAAAAAATTAGTGGGCAATATATGTCTACTTAAGCCAGACATAGGCACGCACTTTTCATACAGCATACAAATATTGTTCTTAATTAATATCAAGAAAAATATATAGATAAATAATATTAGGGTTTTATGTGCTCAACAATAGGGTGGTCAATACAACCCAGATGATATATTTTTATTTATTACCTTCCATTTTGATTCGTTTTATATTAAAATTTCACTCTGCAACATATTTATGAGTTATTACAATTAATTGCGACTCTCGTTTATTAGTGTTTTGTCCTATATTGAAAAATGGTGAAAAAAAACAACTCGACATTTCCAACTTTAAAATACATAAAAGTTTGGCCAGTGTATTTAATTTTTCTACTGTACTTTTATTGGTTTTGGTTTAGGTGTTTTGGTAGTTTAATATTTAATTTTATTATAGTATCAAAAAATTATTATTTAATGCGTATTTTATTATGTTTGGAAATAGCAGTTAATTACGATTGTGTCCCCTTGATTTACAAGTTACAAGACTTCATTATTCAACCAAACAATAGCTGAAACATACAAAAACAAGATTTTTTTTTAAAACTAATGTCTTTAAATGCAAAAATGTTGAGTAACAACAACTAAAAGGCAACACTTAGGCGATCTCCTCCTTTCAGTACTGAGAAGGCTGCAGAACCCGATGGCATCTTTATCTGTACAGTCT
>NW_027292888.1:0-1850 GCF_016086655.4 Lepeophtheirus salmonis | reverse complement strand
TGTTAGTACAATTTCTGTATTTAATCCAATCCTGTTATACTTAATTATTTAACTGTATTATGGATTGTATAACTTGTCAAAATATATTACCAATTAAACAATGAAGAAAAAAATACAGATTCAAGTTACTGTTGAAATAAAAGTCAAATATTTTTAATTTTTGAGTTTCTATCTAATTTTAAACTATAAGTAAAATTCTAAAATTATCAGAGATAATATAAAAAGTACATTTACTTCGACACTTACAAAATATTCTTTTGATCGTTTTGATGTAGAAAAGTTGCAGTTGAAAAGCTTAAAAGCAAATAGTGTCGACACAGTATTAAACTAAATCATCGGAGAACAAACAGTTATAATTACGCTATGTTAAAATGAAAATATAGCATTTTAAAAAATTAACAAGTTAATTTTGATAAATTAAAAATTAACTAGTTAAGCTAAAACTAAACCTACGTTATTTAAATAATTACTACTTTAGTTACAAGTTAATTGACTTAACTTATTAACTTATCTAAGTTAGGTTAAGTTGCATTAACTGTGCAAAGAACTATTGTTGAAAGGAAATACATAAAATATTCAATTTGTATTCAAAAAAGAAATACACATAAAAAATTTAAATCCTCAGTTTTATTTTGGATATATTAAGGGGTAACACTACCCGCAATATTACTTTATATCGTTCAGAAATATAAATATTCAAGTCATCAAAGTTTAAAATATATGCTACTTTTGCCCTTTTTGATTATTATGGCATGATATATATGGTGTACCAATCCAAAATGCGTACATTTATTTTATAAATATATAATATTATTCCTGAAATAAGAAAAAATACTAATATACTGATTACTGATATTCCCCAAGTATCGCTAAAATAAAATTACATGTTAAATCATAAAATACAAACCCATCAATTGGTCAATATTTTAAAAGGAAAAAAAATTGAAAAAATCTTTCTAAGTTGGAAAAAAGCCAGAACTTTTTTTAATTATAATTAACCCATTCAGCCCCACAAGGAATGGAAAAGAAGATTAATGATAATTACAGTCCATTTCTCATCTTTTTCATAATAATAGAAGTAATGAACAAATAACTCTATGAATTAACTTTAATAGGTTCGCCAGAATTTGATAAAAACCTCGCGACCCTGTGGGTGCCAACAATAACTTTTTATTATGTTTTAAAATCATACTAAAGTTACACTATGGAGTTGAATTCTATATATATGTACGTATTTGTGCTTTTAAATACTTAATATTTAGAATTCTAACAAGTAATCATTCTTTCTAGGATAATGGATTTATATGAATATAATATTTGCTAAACATTTCTTCATTCTTATTAATCAGAAAGGGAGATTACAAGTGATACAAACGAACAAATAGGATAAACAATAAGAATATCTTTTCTTTATAATTTTTCAAACTCCGGCTAATGTCCATATAATTGTCCATTATAAAGCATACATTTTTTTATTTTTGTTTGGTATTCAAGAAAGTTTCTTCACATAAGCTTTCTCATACATTATTAGGGGCAAGGAAGATGTATAACTGATTTAGGAAGTAAATAGTCAACATTTTTTATTCAAATTATTACTATTATGAATTTAAAACAAAACATTGTAACACAGTCAGGCAATAGATTTTTTTTTTAAATAGATTTTCTCACAAAAACAATGTTAAATGGAATGATAATAATTAAATTTCTAATTATTAATTTTATTCCTGTGTTGAATTTGAAACAATAAAGATTTTGTAGAATCAAAATAAAAAAATCATTTTTTTAAATTTTGATTGTACATTAATACACTTAATGCCTCGAAAATAAAGAAATGACAAGCATATTAATGG
>NW_027292887.1:0-4119 GCF_016086655.4 Lepeophtheirus salmonis | reverse complement strand
GACAGAAGAAATCTAACTGACAGTCATCTGCTGTATAGTTTGCGTCTGTGCATTTTACAACTAATTTACTATCTTCCTTGTTATTTTTAATTCATTAGTATAATAAGGTGGTCAAGGAATTAATGAGATGAAAAGTATAAATCTAAGTTAGGATTCATCTCCGTGCCCAAAAAGGTTAAAAATAACTTCAAAAATTGTCCAAGTTATCATGAGTCATCCTACCGTCCGATCTTCGTTTGTTAAGAAATTGGGCTCAATTGTGTATGAGGAAGGATGCATTTAATCTTGATACTTCTGATTCGTTTGAGACATCCACGTTAATGTATCAGTTGATTCTGAAACAAATATTAAAGGAATGTTAAAACCTTCATGTTAAAATGAATTCCCCAATATATATTCAAAATGAAAAGTCCTCAAGAACTCTTAGAGCAGAGCAAAAGGAAAAAAGTGACATGTTGAGTAATTGAGTAATAAGATTGACCTTGTGAATAGACTTGAAAAAGCCAAGGAAGATAGTATTAAAAGGAAGTTGAACTTTGTGGAGGAAACTCAAGAATCAAAATCTGCTGTAATGAATGCATCAACTGATGAATTAGTGTCTGATATTTTAGTACTTCAATCATCAAAGGAGAAATGTCATAATCAAAATGTCGACAGGAAATGATTCAGTTATAACTTCACCCGCCGGCTCAAAAGAGCAGTCAAAGATGTCCTTCATGAGAAAGGCCACAGTAAAAATAAAAGTTAACTTTTTATTGGGCAAAAAATCGTACAGGAAGAAATGAATGATAGACTTCTGCTCATAACTATATCCTTAAGAGCATGCAGTTTCTTATGGATAGAAAAATTACTTCCGTGTTCCATCTACTCTCAAGTTGGATTAAAGACTTTAAGTTGACGTTGGATTTTTGTGGAATGGGCTAGAAGTTATGAAAATACGTTTTTTGCATTTAAGTGATATTAAAAATTTTGATATAACGGTTTTATTTTTCGATAAAGTTAAAATTTCTTGAAACCATTTAATACATTCATTAGATCAAGTCTTTGGTCAAAACTAACAAGATTACAAATTATGCGTGTAGACTTTGTCCATGGATGTAGTCCATATACTTGGGCTTCGATCAACCTCATAAGACTTATTATTTCAAACTATAATTGAAATTGAGGAAAAAAAGCGATAAAGTGATATAAATAGTAAACGATATAGGTCTCACCAATCAAAGACTTTGGGCAGAGTTTGCATATCAAAAATAAATCATATTTACTCATCCAGGTAACTAATCAACATATTTAGAAACAATTTACTTTCAAGTGGATTTCGACTTCGGAACGGTAGAATTTTAGATAAAGAATTGTTTAAATATTACTTGGAGCACAATCTATAAAGACCTTAACGCCACTTCATAAATTAAAGACCCTTCACATTAATTGTCAAAGGAAATGATCGTCAACGTGTATATTTAGCTAATAAATTACTGTGTCATGAAGTGCCAAGTTTTTTTTTTAACTTAATTGGCCCGAATTAAAAGAACAATATGATTTTTTTTATTTAATCAATAAATGCAACTCTATTTTTCATCCAGTCGAAAATACGATAGCGAAAAACTTAATTGTAGTTATGGTGGAGTTAATCTACAGTAACAACAGTATGTACTTGAAGAAGTCGTGAGACAAATGGAGGAATTATGGAAATTCGGTACTCATCAACATATTTGGCCTTTCCAAAAGGAATTATATGACAACAAATGCCCTTATACAAATGTTTCCGTATGTCAAGGACCATTATGAGTCGAATTTATTATGACGTCTCATTGTAATCAAGATTCATGAAAATTTCCTTTCGTCGTTCCGTCGACTAGGTGGCCCAAATGCCCAACACCTATAGATGCACTCAATCGTATACGTCTCTTATACTTGGTCGACAAGTTTAGAATTTGCTGTCCCATTCGCTCCAGTTCAATGTAACAGTAAACAAGGAACTGGACAATAATTAGACGAATCCAACAGGTTTTATCATTTTGAATAAGGGCAATTTCATTACGGCTTCGATGGCTCATACATTCAATGAAAAAATTTAGTCTGAATCTTGTGTTACTTTAACAGCTGAGGATTATCTTCGAGTTTACTTTTACAAATCAAGAAACCCAAGACTGAGACTTTGAAGACGACTTTATGGGGAATCAGGGACTTATTTATATGTGTGCTGGATTGCCTACGAATATCAAGAGGAATACCTGTAACTTGAATTTGTCATAAATATATCCCTTGGCTTCAAAAGGTGATTAATGCAACCCTCGCAGTATCCAGTAGAAGCTTTAAAAAACATGAATATCTTATTAGAAAATATCATAGAGATGTTCAAAGGGATAAACATGTCATAGAAAAAAACTGAATCATTATCTACAAAATATAACTCAGGATCTGAATTTAAACTTAAAGTGATAAAAAAGTTTTCAAGATTAAGTACTTTTAAAAAACTTTAAGTATTGAAAGAAAAATATTTTCAGGATAAATTTAAAAGAGACCGATATAAACTCATCGTTTCAAAACAAAATTCTCAGTTTGTAAAAAATTATGTTTTTATAAATTTATTATATTAAATTTAATAGTTTTTGTTAATAATGATTTGAAATTTATTTGATGTTTCAATGTGTATTATTTACGTGTATAATTTAGAAAAATATAATCTAAGACCTATTTTTAGTTGTTTTTTTTTTGTTTTTTTAAAATACTGATAGTAAATTTTAACAGCTTCTCTCAATTCCAAATAGTTAATTTTTACTCTTAAGACGTTCAAGGGTCAAATAAATACTTTGAAATGCATTTATAATACATTTGTCATTCATTACAAAAAAACTACCATGCCTCCACTTTTCAAATCAGGGAGTAGTTATCTTTCAAAGAAGGATATTTAGAGATATTTATATGTTATTAGGTAAATAAAAAATATATATTAAGAAAAGTACCTATAATTTTTTTATTATTCATAACTCTTTTCAAGGCTATTTATAAATATATTTAGTTTATTTAGTAACCAAGTTATTTTTTTATTCATAGTATTTTTTCTCTCTCAAATAAAACACTTTTTAAAAGTTGCACATTTTTCAAAAGCTCTTTCTTATATATTTTATCTTTTTAAAGCAGCGCTTATTTCACTTCAATAAACTTTAATAAATTTAGCACTGAATCATAACACCAGTTCCAGACCTCGAGTTTAGGAAATTTTTGGTAACTGAATTCGGTCTTTGAATTTTAATTTAACACCCTTGTTCTAGTATATCGTATGAAAAAAGGCATGCCTAAAATAAAGGTAAAAAATGTCGTTACACTACGTTCAAAATGTGTTTTTTTTTAAAACTTGATCTTATGAATACTGCTACAAATATTTATATTGAAAGCACTTTATATCCAAAATATGTATATAAAGGTAATAATCACGATCATCATGGGCGTCCTTAGCAAAAACATAAGTTCAAATAAATTATATATTCATGGAGAAATTACATTTCAGTCTTAATTATTTTACTTAGATGCTTCAGGCCGGAGAAATTAAACTTAAATCAAATTGAATTATTTTATAGTAATTATAATGCATAAAGTAGGAAATTATGATTAGAAAATAATAGATAATTAAAGAAGCACAATACTTACTTCATAAAATACTTCGGGAATTCTAAAATTTTGACATGAAACTAAAACATAATGTAATCGGGCTTGCCAGAATTTCCAATCTGATGTATCGTACCCACTGTTGCATAAGAAAAACAGATTTTGACAAAACACTCATACATTATGACGTCAATATAAAAGTAATATATTACTAACGCGTTACTACTTAACACTGGAAATGTATTAACTTATTAATTATTATTAACAAAGCTAGGAACAAAATAAAAACTACTCAAATATTCCAGTGAAAAATGATAAAATGACTTACCTGAACTACAGGAATGTTTCACGTAATATATATGGTTTCTAATAATTGAGCATGCTTGAAATGTTGGTTCCTTGGATTTGCGATTGAAGTCTAGGAATTAACTCCATTTATCCTCTTATTAAAATAAAGTTTTCCACACTTGGATTCATTAAGGCAACTATAACTATAGGTAACTGACATGT
>NW_027292886.1:0-4070 GCF_016086655.4 Lepeophtheirus salmonis | reverse complement strand
TATATCTTGATATCGACGCGTAAATGTTCGGCAAATGTCTACCATGTTGATTAGATAAGGACGACCCAAAACCGTCCATCCAAGGACCCCTGAAAATAGATGTCATTGATCGTTTCCGGTTGTCTTTAGTCTCATCAACAGCTATGAAAATATCCTTATCTCCAATTTTCCCTTTAATTTTGGAGATTACGTCTTTGCTGACAACCTCATTTAATCTATGTAGAGTCGTTCTACTGCGTATGAAGATAATATCAGGATATTTCTTCATAAACTTTGAGAAAATGGGGTTCTCCACGGTGACAAAAGGTATATTACAGGAAACTAGGATCTTTAAGAGGTCGGTGTTAAAGTTATCAGAATCATCATGAGTCAAATGTTGTTTGTACGCATTCATATTCTTGATGTGGGACTAGAACATTAAGTGTCATTTGACTCTGGATGAGGGGTTTGTAAGAGTACTTAGATCGGCATATTTGATAAAAATTTTTGTTATCGTTTGGTAGGTAGCTCCAAATTTCATGGCCTACATTAATTTCCATCCAGGCGTAGGGAGAATTTTTTTCTTCCTCATTTCACTAATTTTATCATACAAACTCAAAGGTCCTCAGAACAATAGATTCTTTTGGGGAGATGTTAGCACAACAATAATTTGAGAGAGAATGAATAAATATGAAAAAAGGGAAATTCTACCAACTGTTTCCCTTTTCTAATCTCAAAACAGTAATTTATTTGACCAAACAGCCCAGCCTTAGGTCGAGATACACTAACAAGGAAGGGAACACCGAAAAATAAACAAATAAATTAGTCGTCATAACAAACATAGGTACACGTACTAAATAAATCATAGGATATTTTGACAAAAATTTGATAAATGAGACCAATAATAAGGTTTAAATTATTTGTAACAATTAAACAAATATAAAAATGACAAAAAAAGAAGAAAAACTGGGAAAATAACATGAATAGAAAATATTATTTAATATTATTGCTTTATGAATTTATAGTTAATTTTCTGAGGATATGGTTTTTCAAATGACTTTATAGAAATTAATTACTAATAAAACCGCGGGGCCGTTGAAATCTGAACACTTGCTCATTCAATAATTAATGAGGGTGAGTGATTGAAATTAATTAATGTCTCGATATATTAAAGGTAAACAATTAGCTACAAAACAGATAAAACTGGAGCTCTCTAGAAACTGGAAAGAGCCTTGTGAGGGTGAAAATGCCACTTTGACACCAGCAATGAAAGAACCCCATGTTCTCCGTTACGAGACGCTTTTGGAATCTTTTTTTCACACTTTTGCCCGCCTACAGACCCTGATACCAACCCCCTCGACTAAACCTCTGGGTGCATGTCGAGGAGAAGGCCTGCAGTGTCTGTCATCCAAAGTCCAAATACTGAGGCCCCCAAAGCCAGTGTCACCCAGCACTGGTACGCCGTGACAGAGGACTACATCCTCAGCGGGTGCCAGGCCTTTCTCCGCCACCTAGAATGACTAAGAGAGCTCAGATATACATCTATTTATAGTGTGAATTTTGGTCAAATTATATTTTTAATTTATAAATTATATCTGGTCGAAGTTTAAAATTCAAAGTTTTCAGATTTTAATGGACCACTTGCTATGTAACATTACTGATTGTGCAGAACTCAATTACAAATTTACTGCCTGTATTCATAAGAAATTGTGTTGGAAAAAGTGTGATCATTTTCAGTAAGTCATAAGTAGAAAAACATTGATAAGAAAGATTGTATTTCTGATCAAGGAAACATATAAAAAAGTGTTTGCTTGTTTTTTCAAAAAATGCAAAATAGATTAATTTAGTAGAAAATTAGTGTTTAAATCATAAAATGTACGATTTTGAGAACATTTTGAACTATGTTCCCAAAGAAAATATCACATTTCAAGCTTTTTCGCAGACTTAGGTCGAAAAAGGGCTGGAAAATTGCATTTAAATAAGTCATGAAATACTAAACATTGTTTCTATAATTCCATGGATATGTCTAGTATTATTTAATAAAATATATTTTTAAATATTGTTTTCTCAGTCCTTTTCTATCAAATATATTTTTACATTTGTTTTAAATCCTTATTAGTTTATTTATCTAATTTCTCAAAAAAAAAAATTAGTGTACGAAGCTATTTTTGTTAAAACGACTAATGTATTTGTTTATTTTAGCCGTTTTCCTCCTTTTTAGTACCTATAATAAATTGCCTTTATTATACTATAATATGACACTAGTTTAAGTTATGTACCTCAATTTTCCAAAGTTATGGACAATTTTAAAGTTTTGTGTGACTTTTCCCTTCTACCTTTACATCTCAAAATTTAATGGCCTCACTGTTAGAATGTTAATCACTCAACAATGTTGCTTAAATCGGTCTGTTACTTTTTCCATAATCCTACCTATAATCAAACAAACGGAAGGGACTTCATAACCTCCCCAAAGAACGAAGTATTGGTAAGTGTGGCACTGTGAGTATAACAAAGGCACTTTTTATATATAATAAGCTCAGGCAAAAAGGTCAAAAATATTTAACATTGCAAGCATTTGATTAATAGCATAAAACATAATGAATATTAATTTGCAATGAAAATGATTTTAGGTGGATGTTTGCACTCTATCAAGTGCCCATTCTAGTTTCCATGTATCTATATAGGAAGAGCGGGGATAGTTGGTGCGGGAGTCAGTTGACACTCGTCAACGAGTTGTGTACATATATAGAATTTAACGCCTATTAGTATTGCATTCATAAGCTAGAGTGAATAAGTTATAAGGGTCTAAAGAAGAGTGTTGTTTTTCATCATTTTCAGCCTAAAAATAGAAATATCAAGTTCAGAACAAAGATACAGAGATCGATATAAACACTTGGAATGTTAAGATAAACAAAAAAAACATTTATGCAATATTTTATGCTAAATATTGTATTTGTTAAAGAATTTAAATAGAACTACAATTTCAACCAAAAATAAACAATAACGAAGTATATACTTTACTTATTTATATTTTTTAAGGCGAAATATCCATTAGGCAAAATGGGTTTAAGGCAAAATTCCCAAAGGCAAAATTACCTGGCACCATTTTATACAACTCTGTAAATGTATATGAATTATAATTATTTATGATATATCTACATCAGTGAGTAATATTATACAGTGCTACCTATTATATTATATACTTATACAGTATGGTATACAAATGGGATCACTATATACAATGCATCCTCTATACACGTTCATTAACATGACGCCATTGTTACTTCTTAGATTAAAAACGACTAACGCTTTCATATAGACTTTGCTTCATTGTATATATTATTTATTAATATAGATATGTATTTTTGGTTAAATTAAATTATGTTCTAATTATACCGATAAATAGGTTATTATTTAGATAATTAATTACCACTGTCTCAATGTACTCTATTGATATAGCAAGTTAACACAAAAAATTGCCAACATAAAAGTTAATGTATCAGTTGAAGTAATCTTTATTATGGAATTGCTGTCAAAAGTTGCATTTTGCCTTGAATTTTGCAAAAAAAAAAAAACCTTCAGAACTGAATATCATCTTTACAAGCCGAATATTTCCCCAAAAAAGCAAGAGTGGTAAAATATTAGACCATTTTTTATTCAACATACATTTTGTGCAGAAATAGTACACAAATAAAGTCAGTTTTACTTAAGTCTAACCATATTCAAAACCAAATTTAAAAACTTATTCCTCTGGTTTATGGGATCATTGAAAATGATGGTTAAATGTTGTGTATTTTTACTACTATTTTTAATCAAAAATCTAATTTTAACATACACAATATGTAATTTTAATCATATTCAGGCACCATATTAGTCCATCTTCATTAGAGGTGTATAAAACATGTCCTAGAATCAGGAGCGTTTTTTTCTAGTTGTTAATCTTAAGGGGATTTTTGTTCTAAAGTTGTTGTCATTATTATTTAATTCTTGAGGACTGAACATCTAAATAAAAGTTGCTGTCGCTGTCTACTTCTATTCAGTCATCCATCCTCCTCATCTACTCCGGGATTTGAGACTTTAGGAATCCTTAT
>NW_027292885.1:0-608 GCF_016086655.4 Lepeophtheirus salmonis | reverse complement strand
GTAGACAGTAGATAGTAGGTAGTAGACAGTAGGTAGTAGACAGTAGGTAGTAGACAGTAGGTAGTAGACAGTAGACAGTAGACAGTAGGTAGTAGACAGTAGGTAGTAGACAGTAGACAGTAGACAGTAGGTAGTAGACAGTAGGTAGTAGACAGTAGACAGTAGGTAGTAGACAGTAGGTAGTAGACAGTAGACAGTAGACAGTAGACAGTAGATAGTAGACCGTAGTAGACAGTAGTAGACAGTAGACAGTAGTAGACAGTAGACAGTAGACAGTAGACAGTAGGTAGTAGACAGTAGGTAGTAGACAGTAGGTAGTAGACAGTAGACAGTAGGTAGTAGACAGTAGGTAGTAGACAGTAGGTAGTAGACAGTAGACAGTAGGTAGTAGACAGTAGACAGTAGACAGTAGGTAGTAGACAGTAGGTAGTAGACAGTAGACAGTAGACAGTAGGTAGTAGACATTAGGTAGTAGACAGTAGACAGTAGGTAGTAGACAGTAGGTACAGACAGTAGTAGACAGTAGGTAGTAGACAGTGGTAGTAGACAGTAGACAGTAGAGTAGACAGTAGGTAGTAGACAGTAGTACAGTAGGTAGTAGACAGTAG
>NW_027292884.1:0-2158 GCF_016086655.4 Lepeophtheirus salmonis | reverse complement strand
AAAGAAGAGATGGATTTAATTCTTACATTTTTTTATTAGTATATTTATTGTCTAATTTTATGATTTTGACATTTACTTTATTATTAATAATTATTTAGACCTCATCCATTGAGATATATTGATCATGTGCACAATTGTATATAGCAACTTCCACATGAGGAAAAAGGGGTGATGATCTTTTTGATTAAACTCCACGTCTGGCTTTTGTTTAGCAACTTAAAGTTATGACATATTTAACTGAATTCATGTGAGAACAAGAAAATATTATTTAGATCAATCTATTACTTCAATATTCTGTATTTATAATTTATTGTTATTATTAGTTATATGACTCTAATTGTTTAATTTTGTATAATTAACATAAATGTATGATTATGTATGAATGTATATTATTCTGAGAATATGGTTCATAATGAGTTACAATTTCATGGAGTGTGACGTTTTCAAATCTACTGTAATGGATAAAAAACGTATAAGTCAATTATACGTAGTATATGTTTATTAAACATTTTGCTAATAAATACTTTCGTTACACCCTCAAAAATCATAATAAAGCAGGCACTGATAATCACATCAGTATTTTAAACAATGATACCATAAGTCTTTCTCCCCCCTTCTCCTTGCACGCGTTTTTCTCTACAGGATTATCAACTTTACTCATCAGTCATCTGATAATTTTATTTTTTGTCTCGAACTCTTATTGTTATTCTTTCATTCTTGAGGAGAGAACACATCAAATGTGATTAGTTTCGTGTGAGTATGGTCATGAAAAATAGAGAGTAACATTTATGATTTCTTGGGGAGATATTTTCTATAATATTACAGCAAAATTTGTTCTTTAGCCAACACGTTAAAGTTATACATAGATAGATATGAAAATTATCGACATATATTTGTCAGTTCCATATCCTAGTTATCCTTTTTTATGTCCCTTCATATGAATGAAAAAAGCATATTATTTCTTGATAAACTTGTTTGAATACTGTATAGACCCCAAAGATGGCCGACATCATAAAAGCTGTTGTCACATAAAAATGCTCTATAACTCAGTCTTAAACAATTACATAAAATTCCCATGTACGTACGAGGGCGGTCTGAAAAGTTTCCCACCTTAATAAAAGCTAGTCACATCTAAAACATTATACCAAGTAGCACATCGATCACCGTTATCCTGAGGAAATAATAAGGTCGATATTTGTAATAATATTTTCACAAGATGTTGCTTTTCTATGACGTCACTCATTTATTTATTGTACGTACTACGTAGTATTAATAAGTTTGAATAAGTAATCATACGTATATAATTTATTCTTATCTTAAATATTTTATATTTACATATTATTATAAGCCGAATTTGAAACAAATTACTCCAAAATAATGGGTCATTGTAGTGTCCGAAGATGCAAAAATGGGAACTGAGTCAAATTTCAAAAACTGAAGGAAACGTTCACGCTTTTTATTTCCCATCTTCAAAAGGAGGATTGTGAAAGAAGAAAAGAATGCATATCAAATCTTAAATATCTTCCTAATTGGAAACCTGCTGGCCATTCTGTATGTGAAAATCATTTTGAATCATAATTCCCTTTCCATAATTGTTCAAGCAAAAAGTATATTAATTATGAAGTAAAAAAAAGTTGAAACAATACAGTACTTGATTCATTCACGAGAGAAAGGAAATTATTCTCCAAAATGCTTGAAATAATAAAAATACTTTTAGTGGACAAAAAAGTAAATTTTGATCAAGATATTTTTTTTGCTAATAACGACGTTAGCCTTCGATGCACTACTTGGTTTAATGCTTTAGTCACATATATTTAGCATCTGTTGACAGTTTATCACCAAAGTTAAGCCATTTTGGAAGCGCAGGTGTAACAGTCGTTTGAGTGAGTTGATAGGCAGGTTTTCGTGAAATTGACAAAATCGAGTATTGAGCTGTCATCAAATATTTGTTTCTGAAAGTGTAACTTTTAAATATATTCAAACAATAGCAGACATATATAGGCTTGTTGAGTTAAAATTTGACCCGTTTAACTAAATCAAACATTTAGTAATTGAGCCAAAAACAAAAATATCTAGTGAACAATTATTTAGAAAAAAAAACACCCAGTACTATTTTTACATGTTAGAGATGGGAGAGCATTGCTAGGAAAAGTCTGTT
>NW_027292883.1:0-2708 GCF_016086655.4 Lepeophtheirus salmonis | reverse complement strand
TTGTTTAAATATGTATGAAGGAATTTTTATAAAATAAGCTGTTTAGGTTGCGTGACAATATATTACAATAATATTAATCCGGGTGGGACAATTGAATCGGTAAAATATCTATCAATTAATCAATGATTTTCAATATGAGGCATCAATAAACTTGTTTGAATACACTTACATTTCTGAAAGAGAGGATAAATGTGGATTACATTAGATATTTTCATCTTATATTACTGGATTTTATTTTAAGTCAAAACCATTAGATCCTGGAAGATAGAGTGGTATGCAAATAGAGTCTAAATAATTAAGGCCACTTAAGAAACTAAGTATTATCAAACCAGACACTCCATGAGTCCTTGTCAAGCTGAATATAATTCAACGAAATTTGCGAACAGTCCTAATAATGGTAGTCCTAAGTCACTGAATATTTTATACATATAAAGGGGTCGTCACCTCATGGTATTGACATAACGACACTGTTAAAGATCTCAAGATTTGGAAGGAGTGATCATTTACATATCAGGATATATAGCCATATCCATTATAAAAGTCACAAAATACCACAATGTTATAAACTACACTACCATTTTTGGTTATCAATGATGTACGCAAGTTCATAGAGCTTAACCTTTAAAAGAAATTCGATAGAATATAAATAGTGAAGGTGAGGTCGGGTTTCACCTTCTAATATAATTTATTGATTTTGTGTCTTCACTGTAAAACTTGTATAAAAAAATTATGAACAATGATGAAACAAGAGCATATTTTTTCTTTCAGTGAAATTAAATGACTTATCTTGAAACATATATATAGGTCGAATTCAAGAGCAAACAGAGTTCACTTCCATATTAATAATTGTATGTGATGATTATCATTCTCTTGTATAATTCTTCCGACATATATCAAATAAAAGTCTAAATATCGTCCAGTATATCGTAAACGGAGCTGTTCAATAGTTATTTTTAAGAAAAATAGCAGAATCTCAATTAATGAGAAATAAGCTCGAATGAAGTCTCAAAAGTACAGTTGTGAGTTTTGAGTACGTGAGATAGTGAGTTTTAAGCCTTGAGTCTTATTCAAATCTGAACCTTGTCGATCGGAGGACGAATTCTAGACGAGTTACAAGTCTTTATATTGAATCATAGTTAAATCTGAAATCTCTTTTTCTAGTCCAAACCGAGTGCTCCTGGAGTTCAAAGTCCCAATTTCAATAGAGTTAATAACACCCTCATGTTTGAGTCTCGAAATCTGATTAGTGAGTTATAATATTATTGATTAATGACCAAATAAACTGAATAATATTTTCTTCACTTCACTTCTATGTATCAAATGTAGATAACAAAAGAAAACAGCACGTAATTTGAATAGGTTCCGTGAGTACAATAGGTACTTCAAGTCCCAAGTAAAAGAGGCTTTACGATATATGTAGGACATAAATATTCAGGCATGTGAGCAATCAGAAAAAGCATTGCGATCAATCAAAAATTTAGGATAAGAAGTTCAGTTTCGATATAGCGATCAGGGTCATTTGCAATCAGCGGGTCGATCAATTTAATTGGGATCACATTAAAATATACAATTTCTGTAAAAACATATACATGTAGACATGTTTTTAAACTAAAATAAACGATTTATACACCTTTTTCAAATGTATTTATTTATAATATTTTAATTTAGAAAAAATGTGTAGAAAAAAAAAAAAAACTATAATAAAGTCTGCCGGCAAATAATAAAATATCTTCATGAATCATTTATCTTCTGGCTCTTTATTTGACATGAAGAAGACCTGCTTCTCAAAGTTGTCGTCTCTCTCTGGATCTGTTTGATCGGATCGCAATATTTTTTTTCCATTTCTGTTTTAATATAGCGATATAAGGATCAGGACCAATTGCGATACTGCGATAAGCGATATATTATCGGCTATCTTCATATCACAATGATCACCGATCAGAAAAAAACCCTGATTAACAGCCATGTAAACATTTACAAAGACACCAAAACATCGATAAACATATTCTTATTAAGTAATAGGCTAATATTAAAAATATTTGTTTAAACGTTCTTTGATAAAAGTTCACGTCGAGGCAACTGTAGGGATTAACATTGAAGTCTTCTCGTAAAGAGTCATCTAGAACTAATCTGGTCTTTAATTGGCCGATGGAGATCTGTTGTAATCGGGAGCCCTGTTGAATATCCCAATATATACCTAACAATTGTATTACTTGAAGAGGGGCCTCATAAGGGGACTGTAGACCTTTTAGAGTAGGACCACGACGAACAAAAAGAATTGAGAGTTCCAAAGCCTCGATGATACGTAATCTATTTGATGTAATGATTGATTGAGTGAGGAAGTAACAATGAAACATGTGTATTAGGTCGGTTAGTGTTTGTTCTGGAGAAGACGACGAAGGATATATCATTGCACCAGGAATGGAGAAGAGTTGACCGTGAAGCATTTTTGCTGACAAAGAAGGAAGACCTTCTTTAGGGGCTGTACGTATACCTAGAAGTGGCCAGGGAAGTTGGTCTACCGTTTGTGAAGAAGTAAGGCGTGCTTTAATGGAATATTTGAATTGTCGATGAAAGCGTTTGACTAATCCGTTATACTGTGGATGATATGAAGTGGTGCAGGTTATTTTCTAGCCTTGAGAGAAAGATACTTGTTGCCAGAGTTGATAAGTGAACTGAGGGCTTCTATCGGAGATTATTTCCATAGG
>NW_027292882.1:0-2132 GCF_016086655.4 Lepeophtheirus salmonis | reverse complement strand
TCATACTATTATTTATGGGATATGTCGTGAAGTATGTTTACAATTTCTTCATTTACTCCGGGATCGTCCTTGATGCTCGAATTAGGTATCCATTACTTTTTATTTCTTAGTTCTTTCAAGTGGGGTCTTAGTACTAGGTGATTGCCTTGTGATCTGAAAGTTTAGCATCTATAACGTCAAAAAAAAAAAAAATCACCTACGAATCTCTTTATTAAGAATAAGTCGATTCTTGTCGACACTGGTTTAGAGTTTTTGTCAATAGAAAAGAAGTTATGGCTTGAATTGCTCATTTACCATCCTACGTAAACACGTCGTCTCTGTTTGGTAGATATAGACCAATCACTTCAATGTCAACACCTTAGTAATAATACTGTTCTTTAATGAGATTTCCCTCTGTGCAACAGTATTGAAGAGAGGTAACCTGTTGAATTGAGTAATGATTCTCTAAATTACACTTTGTATCACAAAGTATTGTAATGTCATGAAATTTAGCATATTTATCAATTTAGCTACGTCATATTTACGGTTTAAACTTTTTATAGAGTTTACATTCAAGAAGAGGATTGATATAGTCATTTTTTTAAATGTTGTCTTGATACAGATAAATACCGAGACGGTTGTGAACTAAATAATACTCTTTTTGAATTAAATCTGATCTAGATCTAACCTGTAATATATTCTTCTTTGTGGGGGGTACAAAGAGAGTTTCTTGGGGGTTCTCGGAAGTCTTTCAGTTTATCCCGTGCTTCCCTTAGTAACAGGCCTAAGGTTCTGATGCCCACTGCTCTCGCTATGATTGTTTCGTTCATCATCTTTTGATGTATCTGGTTTTTTGATTGCAGTCAATCTATAGTTGCGTCCAAAGTGGAAGTGTTATCCACCCTATTATCTACTTCTTTATTATTTGAAGTCGTAGTCCTTGCGAGGTTGTCGTCGTTGGTTCTTCAGCTTCAGTCGTGTATTCTTTCTTCAAATTTGCCATACGTGTTTGAATATTTATAGGCTCACTTATATACGGAAGGAAGGATATCCATACCCTTACTATGCTTGGACACTAGCAATTCCTTCCTCCGAAAAATCGAAATGCAGAGCGTTGCTTTAGGAAGTGATGTGTTTCATGTTTATATTATTAAAGATTATCACAGTATTAGTTTCTGTCAAAGTGATAACGAAAGTATCCCACATGAATGTAGTATTCAATTTTATTTCCTTAGAATCATCATTGATGTTACTTTGATCCTTAGCTTGTGCCATGATGTTGGATATTCCAACACCTATCACTCTTACAACAGGTGGATATGCTAGCGAGGGTACACAAGTTACTTTAACATAAAATGAACAGAAAATACGTCATGCTATTCAATACGCACTTCCAAGATCAACGTGAGCATAAAAGAAAGAGAGGGAAAAAAAAGAAAGTAAGAAAACCTTCCCATATCCTTAGGCCTTTGGGGTTTGGCTTTGTATTTCTTTAGTATTCTGTATCAGGAGGTTTCACTACTATTATAAGATATAAAAAGATTTTATATATCCAGCGGTGTAAAATGTCCCTTATAAGATGGTTTGTCTGAAGTAAAACCTTCTTTCGATCGGAGCAAAAAATGCACTTTTGCAATTGTTGAATAATATTAAAGTGAATACTTTTTTTTTGTTTATGTTTAATTTTTTGAATTTTCTTTAAAATAATTATGCATTTTTAAATTCAAGCTTAAATTTAAGCTTCAGTATAACTATTCCTAGATATAAATAGGATAACACTATTTAATTTGACTATAGGATGAATGTTTGTAATAAAAGCTTTGAAAAAATGTAATTTATAGTTTAAAAAATAATTCCCGCCAATGCTGGGTACTCCCGCTAGTCATTTTGTTCGAAAATAATATATTTTCGAAGTGAGTTTGAGGAAAAAATGATAAAAAAAATTACCTTGGCGAAAACTAAGAGTGGAAAAATTACCATTCGGCAAAAAATATTATATATATATAGGTCAACTTTTTCTCAATTTTCATTTTCATTTTAGTGTGTGTCTAGTTTTTAGAGAGAACTGTTAATTCAATCTTCTGTTATATTTTAAAGAAAAAGTTATGTTTATAAAATTTTAGTCTTAAAAAGGGCGTTTTTTGACCTCTATG
>NW_027292881.1:0-1754 GCF_016086655.4 Lepeophtheirus salmonis | reverse complement strand
CTCTTTTTACGGGCTATAATTCAAAGAAAGGCATTTTAACTCTTTTTTTCAGGCTAGATATAATATCATGCCTGAAAGAATATCCCAAAAAAAGTGACTGCCATAAAATAGGCACAATAACGAATGGCGTTAAATTTTCACTTATAAATCTATATGGTCATAATGAGCGCTCTACGTCCTTCTTTCAAGCCATCATAAACAATAAAAAAAAATGATTTATCTCCTCGAGATCCTTTACGTCAATTTAGACAATCTGTACAAAAATGATCATAATAGAGCAATATTATATGATTCAATTATAGGATTTAACCTTATAGACTGCATAAAGAAATTGTGTCATAACAAAATATTTCTTGGAGAAGAGGCAAATAATCAACTAGAATAGACTTGTCTCTAGTCTCCCCTTCTCTGTTCTCTCAAATGAAACAGGCTTTTTAAAGACCTGAACAATCTCCAGACCATTATTTAGAGAAGCATGAATTCCAAGTTTTCCGGAAACCAGGATATTTTAGATTACCCCAGTACATTCTAAGTGAAGAAAAATTCAGAGAAAGGCCCAAAAGAAATTGGTTATGTGGATTCAACCCTCTTCATTCATCTACTCAAGTAGCGTTTATGCTATGTCACATTATTCAACAGACTGCTTTACGATACGTGAGGAATCAAAGAGAAATCAATAATATAAACCAAAAAAAAAAAAAAAAAAATGATCCAATTCTTTGGGAAAGCTCACTGTTTACGTGGACTTACACTACTAACACCATCCACTCCTTCAGAATCTCAGAAGCTGCTGAAGTTGATACGGAAGAGATGGTTATCATGGAAAATGATCATAATAAAATAATAAGTTTGCATTCAAGGAAGGTTAATTGTCAGGTCTTTCTATTAAGAAGATCATTTGTGACGGAAAAATTCTAATAAGTACAGTTGATATCATGAATCATTTTCATAGAAAATTTCAAGAAATTGTAGACACTGAAAGGTTGAATTTGATAGTGAAACAATCATTCAAGGCTTCTTTATATAATTAAGTTTTCTCCAAGGAACAAATAGTGTCCTACATTACCAAAAAAACTCAAATACAAAAAGCACCTGGTCCAGAAGGTATTGTAGGGGAAATTTTTACTCTTTTCCCGAGGAAAGTGCAACTATTCTCCAACACGTCAGTAAAGCCATGGAAAAGCTTAGTAAAATGCCAAAATCTTTAACCAATGAAAGAGTAGTCCTCATTCCTAATAAAAGGTAAGGGAACTTATTCTAAGAACTGGGGACCAATAACGGTTCTTAATGGAACTTATCGAATTTTATCTGGCATTTCGAGAGAACAAATGAAGCTTATATTGAATAAAAATATTGAAATGGAACAGAAAGGGTTTTTAAAGCAGAGAAGAATTTCATATATTTTAGCGAAATATTCAAGCTGTGAATGGTTCTGTTAAATCAAAAAACAAGTTTGGCGCTATTATTGGGATCCACTTCAAAAAAGCTATTGACTCTATTTCTCATAATTCTATTCTGTATGCTGGGAGGAGGTTGCTCCCAAAAAAGATTTTTAATCCGGTACGTGCACTTTTGTTCAACGGTGTATCATCGATTTCGATTGATGGGGTAACGAGTGATACAATCGTTTTGAAAAGGAGCCATAGACAAGGTTGCCCGTCTGCTCCTCTCCTGTTTATAGCTGCCATTAAAAGGCTAGCGCGGGTTATAATTAAAAAATAAAGTGGATTTGGAGTAAAATTCTCATACTCTCG
>NW_027292880.1:0-349 GCF_016086655.4 Lepeophtheirus salmonis | reverse complement strand
TATAGAATTAGTAAATTAATAAATTATATCTCTAAGACAATATTGGGGCCAAATTAAGTCAGATAAATAACACCCCATTTCAGCATATCCTTGAATCCAGAGTAAGTTGCATCCAAAGCCTCAAATACAGGATCATTGTCATCCATCCTAGACTCTAGGTCTCCAGTGAACATCCGTAGAAATACAGGACTAGCAGATCCAAGAATGTTTCTATGGCTATAAATCCTTTTCGGAGACTCTCCTCGATTTCCCTCAACCAGAAATGA
Source organism: Lepeophtheirus salmonis (assembly GCF_016086655.4). Lineage (NCBI taxonomy): Eukaryota > Metazoa > Arthropoda > Copepoda > Siphonostomatoida > Caligidae > Lepeophtheirus > Lepeophtheirus salmonis. The sequence goes on along the minus strand of NW_027292880.1, from coordinate 83 downwards.
AACATCATAGAAAAGTCCTGACTCAAAAAGACGTTCATACAGATTCAAAGTCGTGTCAAACTTAATCATTTTAAGATCTATAA
>NW_027292879.1:0-2191 GCF_016086655.4 Lepeophtheirus salmonis | reverse complement strand
GAGGGATGGCATTCTAGAGGCATTATTATAAAGTTTTCTTTGACACAAAGTCAGTCTTCATCATGCATTAGAGTAGTTAGCGATGTGAGTTTACTGTCGAAAATATATTGCCAAAAGTATATTTAACACAATATGTATATAATTAACGAAACTTTATTTGTGCAATTTATAAAAATCTGTTTCAATTTCATAAAGTACACAATTCTTTGAACGCAAATAACTCCATAGATAATGCTGATACATAGCTAAATCCGATGTTATTATATTTGGTGTCCTGAAGGGATTCTAAATTAGTAAGATCTATCTCAATTAGATCATTAGACAGGGTTTATTTGGGAAAATCAGAGTCACCTATAACTAATAATCCACAGCTTTAAAGTAATTAAAGATGTTGCTAGTTAAATTTTTTATAACATAACTATCTCTGTTAAACCTCTCCAAGAAAAATTATTTAATACAAAACAAAAAAACGAAAAAATTACCGTATTAAAAGTTTAGTATATTCAGACTATGGACAGTGAAGGACGTCATCTTATATAATTTTTAAACAATGTAAAACAATAATTTAAATAAAAATATGTTTATGAAACTAGTTTTTTAGCCTTTTGGAAAAAGAATATTGTCTCACCCTGTATAAATGATGTAATTGGTTGTTGCTATTTTTGTGAATAACAAAAATGAAGTATAAGAGCTCTTTCAGAGTAATTAGTATTATAAAATAGTTTAAGAGTTCAAAAAAATAGTTTATTTTATGGACCTGTGGCTTTTAAATTTCTAATTATGATAATTCAAAAATAGGATTTAATATTGAATAAAACTAAGAACTGTTATAACCAAAAAATAATTTCGAAACAGAGAACATTTATTTTAGAGTAATTGAAGATATGGAACGTGAATTTTTTTTCCAAATTTATATGAACATAGAGAGACTGATCTACTCATTGAAGAATTCAATCGAAGATGTTTGTCAGAAAACATTACTATCCTTAATAATAAAATGCAGTGATTGTAACTTTGAAACCTTTATGAGTGTGTGCTTAATATTTTAGAACTGTGAGACAACTTGATGTATTTCAAAAAATATCGTGTTTTTTGATATTCTTGATATATTTAAAAGGTCCAGAATTAAACAAATTGAGTTATCTTAAAATTTGGCTTCTTTTCTATATTGTTACTTTTAGTTTTTAAATGGATGTATCTCTTATTATTGTTCTTAACGTGAATTGGTTGAGCTCCAATTCCTTTTTGGTCAGCTGTGAACAATAATTTACTAATAAATGAAGAATAATTTAACGGCTGAAAAGAAGAATTGGCTAAAGTTACAGGCTGATTTGTAACTAACCGAGTTTGTTAGAATCTACAATGATAATGACGAGAATATTTATAATTTGTAGCTTCGCCTACTTTTTAACATATGAACATAAAATCATTTGCAAAATTAAAGACTTTGGAAACAGGGAATTGTAATAGATTTGGAAAAAATACATTTATTTACCTAGAGTTGTAAAATCATAGAACTTAAGTTATATTTTTTTTAATTAATCCATAACTAGCAATTGTAAAGAATGATTGTAACTCAAACAGCCTGTAATGAAGTTTTCTAAGACAAAGCTGCAAGCAACAGTAAGGGGAGGAAATAAATACGAATCCCACTCCGTATCAGCATGGACATAAGTAGGGATTACTCTGATTTCAATCATCAATTCTTCTCTCAAAAATTTTAAAAATAGGTATAAACTCGGGTATTCACGTTGTAATCCGGATTAACCCCCAAGTTTTTTGGAGAGTAGCTTTCATGCTTCCTCAGTCATGAAATTTGATTATATTAGCTTCAAGCAGAATGAGAGGGCTTTGATTGTGCTATAAATAATTAGGCTCAACAGATCAGAATGAGGTTGCAAAGGAAAATCTTTCAAATACTTTTTTATTTACAAATTACGAAGATTAATATTTATAAATATGATTTGTACCGGCTTGAATTACAGCCTTCAGACGAGGTCGGAATGTAGTACATACTTTATTAATATAAGTCTTGGACATCTTCCTTCAATGGTACTACACAGAGACTTTCAGGTTGATGATGTTGCTCTGGTGGACTCTATAGGATTTGGAATCAAAATGCTACCATATTGAAAAGTCCAAAGGATTCAGATCAGGGACTAGGTAGGTAAAAAACCTTTGGGGAAGAAAT
>NW_027292878.1:0-514 GCF_016086655.4 Lepeophtheirus salmonis | reverse complement strand
GGCGACGTCATTTTGGGGATTTTATTCAGTTCTCTATCGACTATCACCATCTCATATTATATTAATATTGAATAATTAAGGCGGGAATGATAACGTTCATGATTGATAGAAGAAGATGTATATTATTTAATCAATGATGCCATAAGTAATTCTTCTTTTCTCCTCGCACGCTTTTCTATTCTCACCAAAATTATCACCCTTACTGATGACTTATGGTGGTTATCATTCATTTGAGTCCTATATTATGAAAGAAAATTTTTCTGTAATCCAACGATTACACGCTATACAGGAAGTAAGAAAGAATCGGAAAATTAGCTAAAATGGTGACTCATATAAACAAAGACAAAAAGATGTTCTTGACAGCTAGCGAGATTAAACAAAGTACTTATACTTTGTTATAACAGAACAAATATATTTGTCTGGGAGAATCGAAAATTAAGAGAAGCTGCGCATTATTTGGTAAAACAATGTCGTTTAACAAATTAAGGCATTGTTAATTGCTTAATATTGAAAC
>NW_027292877.1:0-338 GCF_016086655.4 Lepeophtheirus salmonis | reverse complement strand
AGTAAATATTTTATTTAGCTATAAAGTAATTATTCCTCAATAAAATTATTTTGACTATCCTAGGAAGAAATGTTTGGTAACTTTGTTTAAACCCCTTCGAAACTACTGTCATACAAAGAACACTATTTGATTTGATAATTCGTGACTATGAATGAAATATATTCATAATCTCTTGAAAGATCTTGATCCAAAACGATATCAGCTCTTCCATTTTATTCGTAATTCAGCCGTTGGTCGGTAAAGAGACAGATTCCGAGGGTTGAACTTCTTTGGCGTTAACATCTAAACGAGATTAAGAGCCTGACAAAACTCTTTCCGGAGAAACAGGAAAACTAAGG
>NW_027292876.1:0-672 GCF_016086655.4 Lepeophtheirus salmonis | reverse complement strand
TTCCCCTCCCGAAAATCGGCGCTCCATTCTTAGGATGACCAAGTTAAAAAAGGCACCCATGCAAAGTTTAAGTCTTCTATGCGATTAGATAGAAAATAAAAAAATTAAAATTTTAGCTGTCTTAGACTTCCATTTTAGAAACAATTTGAATCTGTATTTTTTTCTTGATCGTTCAATTGGAAGTGAAGAAAATTTCTGACGGAAAAACCTATAGAATAATTTATATTATAAAGCTTTGATAAATCTTGCGATGGACCAAATAAATAGGTAATTTTTGTATCGAACCTACGCACATTGTGTTCAAGAGAATAATATCCCAATCACTCCGTCTATTGTACTACGTCGTTTCATAATTAATCTTATATTATGAATTATTTTACTGCAGGATTTTCCGGGAATTTCAAAACATGCGTAAAACCATAAAAAAACCTGGGAAATGAAATTCTGAGCGTGAAAGCCTTAAAATAGTTGACAAATCAACGGCAGACAATAGTATTGCAATACTTTTAAAAACATTTTCCATGTCATTGTCTAATTGTATCATTATTTTTACTAATGAATATACTCGTTACGCATCAAGTTTCGCTATAGTGTATAAAATTGCCTGATTATTATATCTTATATGTGTTAACTTTTTACTCACATCATAGCTAAATAATTATCTATATAAAT
>NW_027292875.1:0-1099 GCF_016086655.4 Lepeophtheirus salmonis | reverse complement strand
GCTTGTTGTTTTGGGGTGTCTGCCTCATCGGCCCTCTTCCCTTGACAAGAAAGGTTATAGAAGAGTTGCGTTTGACAGATCAAGGCGTTGTAAAGATGAAGTGTGTGGCTCGAAGTACGATTTGGGGGCCCTGCTTCGATAATGATGTTGAAGATTTTGTAGCAGCATGTCGCACTTGTCAGGAGAGTGGTCTGGCCCCGGCGTCACAAGTCACAATGTCTATGTACATCCTTTTTAATCCCTTATAGAATATATATTTAGTGTATGAGTGTACCCCCAATCAAATGGTCTTCTTCTTGGCTTTACTACGGTCCGTTACTTCCGTCTATTGTGATAAAAGTAACGAATGCTTTGTAATTTTTTTTTTTTTTTTTTGGCTCTTTTTGATAGTATTTTTTAGAATGTTATATATCCATTTGACTTCATAATGCAAAAAAGTACGTACTATATGTAGAGCTAACTTTTCGCAAATGTAGTCTTTGTAAAATGTTGGAAGCCATATATAGATAAGAATAGTAATTATGAGGGGGCTTAAGAATCCCATTACATGATAAGTAACAGAAGGAGCAGAAGCTGCCATCATGTTCTTAACATATTTTGTCATCTCAAGTCCTGCAATGAAAAGTGTTGATGAGTCTGTATCGTATCTTTTCAGCCATAAGAACATTTCACTGGTTTCAATCTCAGTAGTAAACACAGTTAGTTTATGCCTAAATAGCTGTTTCTCAAGGAACAGCATGTAACTTGCTGAGATTTCTTAAACAATATCCACTAAAATACTCTAATACTTGATTCCCTGCAACAAATCAAGGATGGGCTCAAAATTTACAAATTTGTGCCATGATATATAATTAAGTTTAATTTTTTTTTGTGAGCGAGTTAACTGTGTGAGACGATAAAAGAATCCAAGTGTCAAAGGGATAGTTAAAAGAACAACTTCTAACCAAAACAGTTTATTAAAATCACTAAGCCTCGCTGAAAAAAATCTTTAAAAAAAAATTATAAACAAGAAAATATCAAGATAAGTTTAGCATTGTATATTATAAAATATAAAAAAGTGTAGTAGATACATATTATATATGTGTAAAGTATTTACATA
>NW_027292874.1:0-1043 GCF_016086655.4 Lepeophtheirus salmonis | reverse complement strand
GTTAAGGACACAATGAATTATATCCATGGAAATAATGGCGGTTCTGTAATCAAAATCAAAGAATTGATTATCGTTTTAAGAATGTGGGACGTTGCATATCACATGGAAGTATTACTGCAGCACAGAATTGAAATTAAACCTAAAGATCAGGTTATCAACCGGCAAGACTTGACATACTTTTTTGGCCCCAATGACTTGAGAGGAAATGTTCAACAACACTCGCTACTGCCAAGATTTTACTCTGACCATTATCCGATTTCTTTGACCTTGAGTGTCAAGAGGCCCAATATTAAAAAGATATGGAACCTGCATGTAAGCCATTTGTTAGAAAACAATGTGAAGAACGAGTTGTAAATTATTATAAAACGCTCTGGACAATTGTTTGAATTAGAAGTGAGTGTGGCTCCTGGCGATGAGTTGAAAAAATGCTCAAAAGATGCAGAGTTTTTCTTAGAAATTATAGCTCAAAGATCCAAGAAAAGAAAAAAACGCTGTTCGTATCTCGAAAGCCTTATACATATATATGGCAAAAGACAGGAGTGGGAGGAGGAAGTTGAGGACTTGGTTGGAAAAGACATTAGAGGGAAGATGATCTGTTGTAAGTTAAAGATTGGAACTGAATACTTTAAGGGGCAGAAACCTCTCCAGAGAATGGTCGATAGCAAAACAAGAAGATAAGTTTGAAGACTCTGTTCAATAAACAAGGTAGGATCACTCAAGACCCAAACAAAATTGCAACTCCGAAAGATTACTACAAAACCCTTTATAAGTTTACAATCTGTACCTGAAAATAAGTGAATATATACTGCAGATTTTGTTGAAAATATAACTTGTACAGAGAGTAGTGATTGAATTCTGAATGAGGAAGACAAAAAATTTATGGATACTCAAATTATTACAGAGTAGATTTTGATTTATTTGAAAAATTATAAGAAGAAGAATAAGTCACCTTGAATTTCAGGATTCAAGATGGAGTTCTACATAACCTTTAGGGAATTGCTGGCTCCAATACTGAGTAAGGTATATGAAGAATGTTTTGAGAG
>NW_027292873.1:0-360 GCF_016086655.4 Lepeophtheirus salmonis | reverse complement strand
TAGGTAATAATTTCTTTTGTAGAGAGCCTCACAGATTTTTCAATATTGTTGAGCAATTATATATTTTTTCGGAGTATCCTCAATTAATCCGCTGAAACTTTGAAAAATAACCTATTAAGAAACCCAAATAATTAAAACTCCTCAAGTTAGAAGCCATTTAAATTATTTCGGCTACTTTTTAGCCGTTATGTATATTTAATTTGCCAATTTTCCCCCAAATTTGCTTAACCCATCCTGTCAATCCTGGAAAAATATGAACTTTTGTTATTCAAGTTGATCTGTTTTTTTTTTTTGGGGGAGGGTTTATGAATGAAAAAAAAGAGGGTGGTGGGGAAAATGTTAACAAAAATTATGGCTATA
>NW_027292872.1:0-380 GCF_016086655.4 Lepeophtheirus salmonis | reverse complement strand
GAGGAAATTGAAATGTGTTGAAAATACAGGAAAATCAGGCAAAGAATGCACTTCACTACTCAAATTTCTTTCTTTTGGAGTTTTTCATTTATTTATTTACAATTTTTATATCCCTACTAATAGCAGAAATTAAGAAAATGAGTTAAGAACACATTTTTACTTCTGATGTTTATGTATTTTAACATTGCAACTACTTTTGCTGCTTATACGCTTCCTTTCCCAGTGAATTAAATTAGATAATAATAAAACGAGGCGCGACATCCTCTCTTCATTGTAGAAACGTAATGTTGTGTATAAGTTGGGTTTTTGTGCATTGTATAACTTATGCAGCAGATTGTACATTATTTTTTGCATTATTCCAATACAAACATACTTTTTCT
>NW_027292871.1:0-575 GCF_016086655.4 Lepeophtheirus salmonis | reverse complement strand
TACAATTAATGAATATTGCCCAACTGTTATAAATAGTTAAATTAAATTTGCAAAGTAAAACCTCCAAAATAGAACTGATGGCAGCTAACAATTTTAAGCCAATCAACAAAGAGAAGAGAAAACATGGTCTTCTTCTACTAATTGTTAGGGTTGTCGGAATTGCTGAAAAAGAACAAATTAGACTGCTTCAAAGACAATATATAAAAAAGGAATAATCACATTGGTATCCTTGCATCTTTTAAACAATTTTCCCTCATTATTGTACTAATCATCAGTAAAGCAACTTCCCCTTACTGCTCTCTGACGTACATCACCATCATACCGAAGAAAACGTGCCCTTCTTAATGGGGTTGTAACCACAGAGGTACTGATGTGTGAAATTATAATTTGGATAATAAAAGTATATCTTCCAGTTTTTGCAGTTTTCTCGTGCCCATTTGGTTCTGTATGGTAAGTAACCCAACACCCCAATACTCCCCATCACATCAACAACTTAAAAGTCTTCAAGAAGCATAAGGTTCAAGAAGACGAAGGAGAATTAAGCAGTTTCTCATTTAATTTGGACGTAGCAGAGT
>NW_027292870.1:0-1549 GCF_016086655.4 Lepeophtheirus salmonis | reverse complement strand
GGAACAATCCATTCCATGACCTAACTGCCTATGACGAGAGTATGTTGGAACTTGTGGAAATTCTACAACTCAGAGGACTAGATCTTCTAAAGTAGGGTTGACAAGTATTGTACCACATCTACTTCTACAATTCCTTTTGGAAGGTAGTTTAGACCAAGTTTTTTTTAAGCTTGGTGTATATGTAGTGGTTTAATAGGGATGCAACATACATCTTCCCGCCTTACAGTCTTCTTTAATTAAGATAAAAATCAATTTGGTTTATGTATTTATAACAATAAAATTAATCGACTTTTTTATCATTCATTTTAAAACATTATATACGTTAAAATATCAGATTTATCTATAGTTTTAGCTATAATATATAGCTATTGAAAAATACGAAAATATTAGATATGTATAATATTTCACTTTACTTCATTTTTTTAATTTAGAGACAGTTTTTTCATAAATTGCAATAAAAATAACTTAATTTATTACTAATCCTTTATACGCTGCAATGAGTATCATTAATTGTTTTTAACAACTATTTTAATAAATATAATAAATTTTATGTCGAATTAGGGTTCATAATTTTAACATTGCTCGGCTATCTGTGGCTAAAATAACAACTATTTACGTGTGTTTTATCTGTCAGGCATTCCAAGTTCTGAATTTAGTTGCACAGTGAAGTTAGTCATTAGAGTGACCAATGTTTTTATTAAATATTCTTTTTGAGATGAAGAAATTGTCACGTGCACAATTTTCTTATACAAATTGCAACTTGTACGATCATTGTAAATTGTATACAACATATACATATAAATTAAAATATGTAAACTATTATGAAATTATTAACGTGAAGTTAGTTGGGTAGCATTACCGCACTATCATATTTTCTGGTTTTCTATGCTGCCAGAAATTCTATTGATTCTTTTATCTTTAAATGTATCATAGAGCTCCAGAGTCCAAAAAGATATGTTGGTATCAATTCAGGTTTACCACACAGCTTTTTCATTAATTTTGAGTTATTTTGATTAATGATTGTATTCCTCAAAAATTGATTAATTGATTCATTAATTACTAAATCGCTGAATGCGAAACAAACCTCCAGGAGGTATATTAAAGCTTTGGACTTTCATTTTTCGTGGGATAAAATAATTATGGCTAGTTTGAGAGGTATTAATTATGGGAAAAAGTTTACATCCCAGTTTCAGATATCGACTGGCATAATGAAATTCCCACAACCGTGCAAAGACTGTGGTAGAATATATCTGAAGGACTTTCAATGAAGTGAATGACATCAGTCTCAAAAAGAGTATAAATATTTTTCGTTAGCTAATTTATACCGTGTGTATCTTACTCTCTATATCCATTCACAAAAAAAAATATAAAATCCTTCATCTCAAGGATTGTCAAATAATTAGGGATTCCTCTGCGTACAAGAGTAGGTACGTTGTAATTAGAGTTTTAAACGTCCAAGAGGTAAATATTCAAAACAACATTTGCAGACATAACTAATTTTTTTTAAGATGGTTTTTCTATTTCATAGTGTCCGAAATTAAGAAACATG
>NW_027292869.1:0-756 GCF_016086655.4 Lepeophtheirus salmonis | reverse complement strand
AAAAAGTATTATCTTGACATATTCTAAAATTTGGCTTCATCATTTCTGAGCATTTAAAAAAATAATTTATACGAAAGTCTTTTTCGAAACAGATTGTTTTTAAGAATCAATTATTCAAAGGTCTTAAATATCATGTGTATATTATATTTGTATTTTCTAAAAATAAATAGTAGCAAAGATTGTTTTAATAAAATGATTCTAGTTTATTGTTGATTCTGATGCAACATTGCTTCTCAAAGAACCCTGACTTTATTCTATAACATTTGTTATCAATGAGAAGGATAAGATCGCCAAGCAAGATGTAAGTGAGTATAGACGCCGAACGTTGAGAGTATAAGAGTGCTTTAACTAAAAGAAAAATTCCAATTATAAGCATTAACAGACGACATAAAACATAAATGAATTTGGATTAAAAGGACAAGGAAAATAACTGAAATCTTATCCTTATCTTAAGCCTTGTACAGCTTTGAGTATCTCCAATCTTCGAAGTGAGAGAAAAAGTATCTTATATATCTTCATATGCAAATTATAGGTACATTATACGGCTGCCAACAGCTGACTTCTCCTTTTCTTTGCCTACTGAGTATCCAGTTATTATAAAGGTCTGTGGTTGTCTCTCAATTAAATCATAACAAACAGATTCAAATTTTATTATGTAGGATGAGATATTTTAATTCCCTTTGAATAATTTTTTCACCAAGACTATCGTGTTGAGGACTTAAAATTCAGCCTCTATTTTTATACTCTCCACTAGTT
>NW_027292868.1:0-832 GCF_016086655.4 Lepeophtheirus salmonis | reverse complement strand
TATTTGACTTGAATTTCATGAAAAAAGCTTCAAATTGCGATATTTCTTTGCTCAAACGCCTTTATAGGTCCTCAAAGTGCTATATTTGATGATTAAAAGATGAATTTGTAATAAAATAGACGAAATTTGGAGTTTTTTCGAGAAATATGGTCATTTTAAGCCATATTTGACTTGAATTTCATGAAAAAAGCTTCAAATTGCGATATTTCTTTGCTCAAACGCCTTTATAGGTCCTCAAAGTGCTATATTTGATGATTAAAAGATGAATTTGTAATAAAATAGACGAAATTTGGAGTTTTTCGAGAAATATGGTCATTTTAAGCCATATTTGACTTGAATTTCATGAAAAAAGCTTCAAATTGCGATATTTCTTTGCTCAAACGCCTTTATAGGTCCTCAAAGTGCTATATTTGATGATTAAAAGATGAATTTGTAATAAAATAGACGAAATTTGGAGTTTTTCGAGAAATATGGTCATTTTAAGCCATATTTGACTTGAATTTCATGAATATGGTCATTTAAGCCATATTTGACTTGAATTTCATGAAAAAAGCTTCAAATTGCGATATTTCTTTGCTCAAACGCCTTTATAGGTCCTCAAAGTGCTATATTTGATGATTAAAAGATGAATTTGTAATAAAATAGACGAAATTTGGAGTTTTTTCGAGAAATATGGTCATTTAAGCCATATTTGACTTGAATTTCATGAAAAAAGCTTCAAATTGCGATATTTCTTTGCTCAAACGCCTTTATAGGTCCTCAAAGTGCTATATTTGATGATTAAAAGATGAATTTGTAATAAAATAGACGAAATTTGGAGTTTTCGAGAAAT
>NW_027292866.1:0-3908 GCF_016086655.4 Lepeophtheirus salmonis | reverse complement strand
AAAAATTCTGAATGTTTCTTTTTCAACAAAGTCTCGGTGTAATTCTCTCAGCGATACTCCCATCTTTGTAACCCATCCCCTCAGTAACTTAGCTGGGAGAAGTGTGTAGAGTTACAAGGCGACTTTGATGAAAATTAAAAAATATACGTTCGAAAACTTTTTTCATAAAAACTGTGGCATCAACCCACTCAAACGACTGTTACATAATAATTGCACGTCCGAAAAGGCTGAAGATTTGGTGAATATTTGTCCACAGATACTAAATGGTTGTGCCTAGCTTTTATTTACAAGTGTTGGCAAGTTCACATTAAGGTCTGTAACTTTTTGGAAACCCCTCATACTTTTTTTAGATTTACAATTTTCACATATATAGTTATTAGGGCTGGGACATTGCGGTTAACCCACAGTTGGGTACGTTCTGCCGTACACCCTTCACGGTACGCTGTTCTATACTGTATTATGTAAAATGTTTTTTTAATAGAATTAATGTAGTTTTTCGAGTTTTTTTCGATATTTTATTCTTTAACAATTTATTTTTTGTATAAATAAACTTCAATTCTCTTTAAAAAACAAAACTTGATAGAAAATATAGACGGGTTATTTAATACTATTATTCATGAGTTTATTTATTTTTATTAAAAAGATGAATTTCTTTTATATTTTCCGGTAATAGACAAGATCTATAAGTAGTCACAATATCGCCAGCTGTCCGACAAATTATTTTGCTTGATGCTGATATACGTGTATTTGTTATGTTGGACATGCTAAATTGTGCTAAATTGTATATCGTGTGATCTATAATGACCCATAATGAATAATTTAAAAAAATAGGAGGTAAATACTAAATTCTTTTTCTCCAAACTAATATCATAGCTAAAAAGGTTGCCTTAAAAAAGGTAGATTTTGATTGATTTTATAATTTTCTTTTTTAATTTTCAGACTAAGCATTTAGTACATGATCAATACAAGATTTCATTATAAAAGCTGTGTATAGTCAAGTCCATTACAATCAATACACCTCGTGCCCCAAACTACTAAAATATTGCTGTCAAATTTAATGTTATTTTGACACAATTTTGAAATTAACTTTTTTATGTGAAAAAAAAGTTTTTGTGATATTATTTTTTCATATCTAAAAAAAAGTTATTTTTCAATTCTTTAAAAATTTATTTTTGAAGTTAGTCACTTAAAATCCCCAGAATTTCGAATCATTTCAGACTGTAAATTTCAAGTTTCTAGCTTAATTTGGTATATTTAGATGTTCGAAAATAAATTTGTATTTCACTTTTGGCTATTTAAAAAAATAGAGGCGTATTGAAAGGAAAAAGATCTGGCACAATGGTATTGAAAATTGATTCAACATTATCTTTTTTCAGCTCAGTATTGTTTTATTTTTTCTGGATTAATTAGGATCTATGTACATATATTTGCAGTCTCAGACCCTGGACTGAAATTTAATCGGTTCCAAATCGTGGACCAATTTGCGTAGTATCCCAGTTATACAGGTTGTACTCATCAATTTAAAGTTCAACTGACATCATTGTGTCAGGGTTACCAATTTGGAAACACAAATGTATCTATAAAACCATTCAAAGCTGAATTTTTATTAAGAACCATATAAACCAAATTTCAAAAAAGCACCGAATTAGTGCTACCTAACAAATATAATAATTATCTCACATTATGTTTTGGGATCGTTTCTCTGATAAGGGAAATGACAACTCACCACTATTGTAGGGGAGACGGTATATCCTTCAAAAGTATTGAGTGGGTCGTGGTTTATATACCAGCTTCGAAAGTTTTCTAACCTATGTCTGTTTAAAAAGAACCTTGGCTAGCTCACAACCGATATTTTATTTTTCTTTACTAGCTTATTGCTCAGTATACCTATGTCAGCAAAATCTTTGTATAAGTCAATATAATCTCAAAGTAATAGAACAAAAAGTGAATTTTGTGCCATTTCAAACTGTTTTCCCTACTTTCAATGGGTTGGTCTATATTCAACCAAAAGAGATTTAATAATTAATTACTTATTGGCTAAAAATGTTCACATTTACATTCGTTGTCCGTCAACAGAACAAATATGCCAAACAAATAAAATATGGATTTATTTTTAAAACCCATGCCTAAATGTCTTTGACATATAGTTGTAAAAATATGATTTGTATGTATTTGCTTATAGTTTGCTATATGCCAACGTGTATTGGGTCAATATCATATCTATAAGCCAAGTAGTATGTTAAAAAGGCAGTTTTGTTTCATTCAAAGCTATACACCAAGTGAGAACATAAAGTCCCTGTGATCAATATTTGTCCAAAATAGTCGTCCACACGAAACATTTTTTTCGGGGAGGTGATGAGTATACTTGAATATTACCAATGATTAACTATGTTAAATCCAGGAATTAACCTATTTAATTGAATTAACTTTGCAAAGAGAAGAATTAATTGCATTCACTATGAGGAAAAATGAAATATTATGTTTTGAGGATGTTTCTCTCCGGGGAAAAAAAGACGACTTTACTGCATCGAAGGGATATCTTGGGGGACAATCACTAAAAAATGATCTCTTAATGGGTATTTCAGCACGACAATAACGAAAACGTACAGCCATGACAGCAAAGGAGTATCTTTAGAAGAAGCAGATTAAGGTTATGTATTCTGGCAAAAAAAAATTCGATCAGTAACTCCATCCTCTGGAAAATATTAGGCGATAGCCATCTTCTTTTATAGTTGGGTATTAACAATGGAACATGTTATTGGTCATTAAGAACGGGTTTAACCCCAAAAAAACACAGCCAAGGCAACAAAAGAATGACTAAAGAAGAAGCATTTTAAGGTCTTGGAGTGGTCTAGCTCAGGGGCATTCGCAGATGGTGGGATGAAGGGACTGTAGCCCCATTCTCAAATTAAGGAATCTTTGATTATTACTATACCTTTTTTTGGTCAGAATAAAAAATTGTACTCGAAAAAATGGGTAAAAAATATGCGGCATAGTTACTCTTGGTAACAGTTATGCTTTATGACGTCACTATTCTACAGCGTGGTGGAAGTAAAACATCAGTCGGAAAAGCATTATGCTATAACCTCGTATTTATATTAATCTTGATAAAGTGTAGAAAATAAGTATTTGATCCCTTACCAATTTTTTAAGCTTACCCTCTGACAAAGAAAAGAACGGTGTTATAATTTATATGGTAGGTTTATTTTAAGAGTGAAAGAAATTATTTGAACAAAGAAAAAAAGTGTTTGGAGGAAGAAAACCAATGAGTATAGCCCCAAGAACATCACCTCCATTGTCAAACATTGGTGTGGAAATTGTATGTTTTGGGGTGTTTCTCTGCTAAGGCATTGAAAGAAAGGTTTTTTATGGAAATCTTGGGTGACTAAAAATAGTTATTTAATACAACGCTTGAGGCAAAAGGGATTTTTAATTTAAGTGAATCCTGGATTATGTATTTTGTATTCTTTGACAAATAATTATATTGTCAATTTTTACGAGACAAAGATTCTGAGTAATCTGTTAGACGAAGCACAAATTTCACTAAAAGTAGCTAAAATAAATAATCAAAACTGATAGAAAAAATAGCTATGGGTTATATCAAGGCCATATATCCAATAAAGGTTGTGAGATCAAGTTAACTTTCTTGGGTATATTAAATCATCACAGAAATGTGTATATAATGCCTATTTATGATCGAAATATATCAATGAAAGATTAGGTAATCCACTTATACAGTATCGGATATAAGTATTCAGGGGTACCCCCCTATCGTCCATATTTGGAATTTCAAATATTGTGTAAAGAACTTTCACGCAAGATAATGAGCCAAAACATACTGCTTCGGCAACAAAGGACTAGCAAAAAAAGAAGTACATTAAGGTCTTAAAGTTGCTTATCACCTCTTC
>NW_027292865.1:0-3548 GCF_016086655.4 Lepeophtheirus salmonis | reverse complement strand
ATGTTTCACATGATCATTTCAAGTTTATTACATAATATCTGATTATTCTTAATATATTACTTATTTCTCCACTATTTTGATGACTTTTTTATAACAAAAATGTATCTAGTAAAAAATAATGTTTATTCCTAACTAAAGAAATATATTGAATATATTCATAAATGACTTGGATGTGGTCGATTAAAGTTACATTCTAACTAAAATTAGACTACCATATTCCTAAACATTTTTGCAGAATAATCCCTTTATACACAATTTGGTACATCCAAGGTATTTACCTAGGCCAGTGGTTCCCAACCTTTCAAACATAGCCATCCATTTTAGAAGAAACAATCAGGAAGCAACCCCAATCCTTAAAGTATCTTATTCACATTTATTTTTCTATAACAAACTATCATATATTGCGATTTATTCGTGAAGTAATTGTATACATTCCCTAAATATATTATTAATTAAAAAGTTATTCATAAAAATTTCAAAGCTCCTACAAAACATTAATTAATTGCAAATCAATTCCAAATTATTCGAACAAACAAATTTCACACCGTTATGTAAAGTATGTTTGTGAACTGACCTTAATGAGACGGCTGGTATTGTAGTTTTTAGCTAGCAATTCTATCTTGGGCTACGTTGTCGATATGTCATACCTCAAGTCGTCTTCCACGTCTAATTTATTTCGCTACTTGTTTTTAACAAATCCTCAAGGTCTTTAATGAGCACACACGAATGTTTTATCAGGTTTTGATTATAATGGAATGGAATAGAAAAGGAAGTTCCATATTTATGAGTGAAATAATCATTACAGCTACTACGGGAAAGAATATTCATTACCAGTTCCAATAAAACGGACACATGCTAAAATTCATACATTTAATTTCTAATAATAGTAGATATTAACTAAGTCTACTATATTCATGTCATAATTTATTAAAAGAATAACTATATATTTGTCAATCAGACATTAGTCAGAACTCTTTGATTTTTTTAAATAAAGTTTATTCTTCTTATTCTTAGGTGTGATGATCTGGCTTCTACAGTTCATTTATAGGACGTGTGGAGTTTTAGAAGTTATTCTTCATATGGGGATCAGCATCTTCCTTACATTATCCCTTGCTTGACCATTTAAATGCTGCTGGGATCTGGCAATGATTTTTTCTCAGATATCCTTTCCTTTGACTTTAAGCTTTCCCTTCGACGGTTAGATATATAATTGATCTATATGAATTTCAAATGGAAGATTCCATTTAACAAAATTTTTGATAAATAATTTTAAAGATCGACTTTTGATTCTATTTTATGATTTTTTTCAGATTTCCTATTTGTCAATGGTTTTAAATAAACCTCTGGGTTAAATAATTTAAAGATTTTTGATTTTATCTCTATAATTGATCATATGAATTTGTTATGGAAACTTTTTGGATGTTATATCTTTAACCTATTATAGGCAGTAGTTATTTGGGACAGTAAAATTTTTTACAAAAATAATTTAAAAGATACTTTTGATTCTATTTTGTATTTTTGAAAGCCAGGTTATATATAAAATAATCATTCAGATCTGTACATGGCACCTATGAATAAATGTCAATGGGATGAATTGCTAAATAAACCTTCTGAGGCTTTAACGGATGATTATTCTTAAAGATTTTGATTTCTACCCTGTACCACAGGGATTAAGATCCAGGCTATTGGCTGGCCAATAGAATGGGATTCAGGCAAATTTTGTCCTAAGATCTCTTGAATCTTGGCCTTATTACTTGCAGGAATGTATATGTTCACATCAGTGACTATTCATCCATTGGATTACCAAGTCCTTTGATCTCTTTAAAACCTCCTTGGTCAACTTCAGGTCCTTTTAGATGAAGAGTGGGTCTATAACATGTCCTTCCGCTCTGATAATCCCCAGATCATAAACGAAGCCGGGTTCTTTATTTTTATGACTGATTGTACGTCATCAGGGTCCAGAGGCATCCATCTATCGTTGCTACAGTTTATGAATCAAGTAAGAAAATTAATTTTATAAAAAAATCACAAAGATCCATGGAACCCTGATAGGAGGAGTTGGTTAATTAATTAACCTATCGCCAGTATCAGTAGTATTTAGATGTAAGAAGAGCTACATATAAGATTTGGAGACAAATTTGTTATTAAATTATTAGATTAAATATTGAATATAACATTATCATATTCAACTTTATATATTTATAGATATCTATAGTTGCTATTATTTAGTTAAAAAACAGAATGTTGCCCAATATTGCATCTGAAACACATAAATTTCGCCTTTCCCTTACCCCTTGGATCATTGCAACGTCTTAACTGAGGAGATGACATAATAAGGAATATGCCATTGCCGGATCTGAAGCTTTAGTTACCTTCTCCTCTCAAAAATATATGGACACCCGATTAATATAATTAAAAAATTATAAATAAGGCAGATATACATTTGTTCTAGCTTTCAATAGTCGCCAGGCTTGAACAGCAGAAGCACCAGAGATCAAATCCTCCTATGCCTTTCTTATATTTAAAAATGCTTTCAAGGAAATGCCAGATTCATATACTTGTTTTCAACTCTATTCTACCCTCTTGCCTTAGAAAATTGAATATCTTTGAACTTGTCTCTAAAACTTCGTTAACAGTAAAATATTTACCCTTCATGATAATAGTATGTCGTTATATAAGCATAAACAACGGGGAAAATATCTTTTGATGCTCTTAATAAGGAGTAATATCGCCGGACATTACTGCATAATTAGCTTTTGCTCTAAATCTTTAGGATGGATTTAATTCTAACATTTTTATATAAGTAAATTTATTCTCTAATTTCAT
Organism: Lepeophtheirus salmonis; assembly: GCF_016086655.4. Taxonomy (NCBI): domain Eukaryota; kingdom Metazoa; phylum Arthropoda; class Copepoda; order Siphonostomatoida; family Caligidae; genus Lepeophtheirus; species Lepeophtheirus salmonis. The sequence continues at coordinate 722 of NW_027292865.1, read as the reverse complement.
AATTTTGACATTTACTTTATTTTTAATCATTATTTAGATCTCATCGCTGGACATATATCTATCCTGTGCACAATTGTACATAGCACTTCCACATGAAGAAAAAGGGGTGATTATCTTTTTATCAAACTAAATCTCGCTTGTGTTTGCAACTTAAATTATGACATATTTAACTGGATTCCGGTGTCAAAACAAGAAAATATTATTTGGATCGATCTATTATTTCAATATTCTGTATATATAATTTATTGTTATTAGTTATATGATTCCAATTGTTTAAATTTGTATATTTAACATAAATGTATGATGGTCTATTTTTTAGTATGTAGATTATATTTCATTTAAGCCTTACTTTTTAAACTTCAAATATATTTCGAAATACTCTACTTTGTTGTTTCATTAGCTATTATTCTGAGAATAAGTTTATCAATGAATTACAGTTCATGGAGTGTGACGCTTTAAAATCTACTGTAACGGATAAAACGTCATGTCAACTATACGCAGTATATGTTCATTTAACGTTTTGCTAATAAATACTTTCGTTATACCCTCAAAAATCATAATAAAGCAGGCGATGATAATCACATCAGTATTTTAAACAATGATACCATATGTATTTTTTTCTCCGTTCTCCTTGCATGCGTTTTTCTCTACAATATTATCAACTTTACTTATATATTAATATAACTAAGAATAAGTATTATTTTTTCTCAATTACCGAGGCC
>NW_027292864.1:0-2365 GCF_016086655.4 Lepeophtheirus salmonis | reverse complement strand
TTATAACTTATAAACTAGTTTTCCACCGTATTGAAACTACATAGTTTTATAAAAGTACATGATATAGCGATTGATTTTGTTTAAAAAGCCTTCAATAGAGGGTTATCTATGAAGCCATAATGAATAAGAGAGACGACAATTATGAAAAATAAAATAAATTTTGCAAAGCTTTAAGACATACATGCCCATCCGGACCAAAGTAAGAAAGCACAATTTGAAGTTCCTCAGGCGTTGTAGAATGAAGTGTAGGCTGATCCTGAAATTGTGTTACGAGTTTCAAATTCAATCTAATTGTATCGAAGCAAAGAAAAATAATTTTTGGTCTCAATTTCGTCCTAATTCATCGTTGTTGTCTAGACCTAGTGTTCAAGAAGATAGGAATATATAATTGAAATCTGTCCTACGATCTGATGAGATAATGGATATCAAGCTAATTGTAGTATTCTTCAAAGAGCCAACCCTGCTCAAGAAAATTTGAAATCAGAAATAAATCGGACTAATGAACAAATTTATAATCTTAAACGACTAAGAAATTCAGGATTATCGATGGTCCGTGAAAAACAAATGAAAGAGCTTTATTGTGAAAAAGATAAAAGAAGAAAAAATTGAAGAGACAACTACAGGGAGTGGGGGATCAGATTGTCGCCTACTTTAAACCTTGATAACTTGAAGAAGACATTATCAAATAAAAAACCGGTTACCAAATGGGAAAGCTATTCTCGTCAGCTGACGATACGTAGTGCAGTTAGCAGCATGCCGTCATCATATGAGGAGATAAAGAGCTATAAGTGGAACGAGGAGCTTTCGAGGTCCACCGTAGTGATGGCATTGGTGTATAATGGAGGTGAAATCTCCAATTCAACGATTGCTTCAACCTTAGGAGTGAATTTACGGACTATTCAGCGTATCCGTAAGAAGTTAGAGGACACCTGGGATGTTGATGCCACCATAAAGAGGGCGTCGACAGGAAGGTCAGGGACACCGACTTTGTCGACAAGGTGAAGAAGATGGTTGAGGATGACCCTAGCAGGTCCATGAAGGACAGGCCCTGGGTGTGGCAACGGAACTCAGCACCCTGCCATGTGTCTAAAATCTCTATGCAATGGTTAACCGAGAACTTTTATGACGTCGTAACCAAGGATTTGTGGCCTCCTAACTCTCCTGACCTTAATCCTTTGGACTATTTTGTCTGGAGCTATGTCGAGAGACATACCAATAGGCATCCCCATAGCACCAAGGCCAGCCTGATGGGCTCCATCAAGGGATTCGGCAACATGGACAATGAGATGGTCAGAAGAGCCTGCGGCCGGTTCAGAGGCCGTTATTGATGCCAATGGTGATTATAACAAATGAATGGCCTATATGCTCGTCATAGTTTTGATTTTCAATAAAAAAGTTAAAAAATGTATATTTTGTGTTGTTTTTTGTAGAAAAATATTTTGGCGACAATTTGATCCCCGCTCCCTGTACAATCAGATGCTCAATGGCAAAGAAACAGAAGGATAAAAGTAAAAAAATGATATTAAAAATCTCTGTGAGAGTAACTCAGATGCTGCTGCCACTCTAAAATCCATCAATAGAGGAATTCAAGGTAGACCAAGATTGGAAATAGATATTGGATATAGTCAGTTCTTCATCTCCAGCTGATGAGAAACGGAGAACGGAAATGATTCGAAACATTCAAACTCTTGATGATTTGAATAATGAACTTCAGCTTTCATTTGTCAGGAAGTTTTACTTATCTAAGAATATTATCTCGTAGAGCAAATACACTAGAGGGCAATCGTCATGCTCAAAAAGTGCCGTGAAACTTTTGAGGTAACTTTATATTCATTAATTAAGTAAAATATTATTAATTTTAGAATTAAGACACTCCGCATTAGAACTATCATTCAAATTTCATACGATTTTTTTAAATAACTCGACTTATCACTGTTATGTATTTAATATGTCCTTTCTGGTTTTTATCTTCTTGTATATTCGTCTATGTATTATAAGTACTGAGTTTTACGTATTATAAATAGTGTCGTCTTTTGTAAATATATCAGAGTATAATTAGAAGACACAGTGTTACATTATTCCTCCACGTGAATTCTTCTCCTCATGTCTCTTGGTCATCCTGGATCTCTCCTATTATAAATAAGCTTGCGTCTCTCCCTCGTCAAGACGCAACAATCACTATTATTATTTTAGACCTGAGAATAAATTTTGAGGAACAGCAATACTGACAGAATGTTCGCAAAATCTTACACTGATGATATAAAGGACCTTGATCCACTATTTCAACCTGACGCTTTTAATTATTTATCTAACGATGATATAGCTAGAGTACCAAGGCTCCGATTTTAATGAGTCTTAAATATAA
>NW_027292863.1:0-2624 GCF_016086655.4 Lepeophtheirus salmonis | reverse complement strand
GGAGCAATTAAGCCATCCACTGGTAGTTACTATCCCCTTTGTCAAAGGATTAATGAGATGAATTTGAATTATCCTACAATTGAAAGTTATTAGACACTTCCAAACTGTCAATCCAGTCTATGACATTTTGGCCCAATCCTCCTCCAATTGATTAGTGGCTATAATTATGCGGATTAGTCCCTTATTCGAAGATCCCCTGAAACTGGGTGGTGTTGGCTGATTCATTTGTTGCATAACATTTGATTGATATCGTAGAGGGGCAAACTCTTTGATAATTTCTGAGGACCCATACCCTGAATCAAAGAGGCTTGAATTATCACTTTCAAGATTTTCTATCTGTACGGACGGATTCTGAATCAATTGATTATGATGTTGACTAAGGGTGTGGGTCGGAATAGATCTACAGGACCGAGATTTTCATTATTTTCTGAATATAAAAAAAGTTAAACTAGGTCAAAATCGAAAAATTACTCAAGTATTTCAAAATATTATGAGAATTACAACATTGCCAGTTGCTCTTGAAAATGCCAAACCAAACCCTTCAGGAGATTTTTAGAAACAACGAGGTTTCGTGAATTCACGTCATTAAATAACCAATACAAAAAAAGAAAAAGTATCTCCAACCATTTCGGCCTCTTCCTTTTCCTCCCTGATAAATGAAACTGAAATCTTTTGTTGGTATTTCGGTGAATAATATCTAATAAGTTAGGCTAACTCTTTTTCAAACAATCCTTTTCACTCAATATGAGGTTCAGTCAATTTACAAACAAATTTAAATTCACCAGAATTAATATCCATGAGCTCTTCAAGGTATTCTTTTCCGAATCTCATTTGAATGGGAATGAGATATCCCTTGTCAAGAGGGTAGTTTTTGGCTAGCTTCAACAAATGTGTGAAATACAAACTCCAAAAATTAAGCGATTTGGATCATGTGGGCTTTGAAAAGTAAACGGACCAGGTTTGAGGATCCCAAGTTGACTGAGGAAGATCTTATTTCCGAGATCAAAAATGAGAGGAAAGATATCGATCCCACAAACTTAAATGTCGAATAGTCTCTCCTTTGTCATTTGAGTTTGAAACTTGAAATAAACATGCTGTTTTCAAGTCTTAAAAAGACCTCAGACCATTCGATCTTGGATTTCCTTGAGTTTTAATTTTAATTTCAAAACAGTTATTTATCTCAAACTCGTCAAAGAGAGAGCTCAAATCCACTCTTCTTCATCTTAATAATAAGGGTACATTTCGTGAGGAACTATTTTTCAATATGTCTGAATTCTGGGATCAACGCTAAAACCTACAATCCACACATCAACAGTCTAGTGACTTGGCAACTGGGCAGTTTGAGTTCTTCTCAAGTACTCAAAAGTTTTACTCTTTATAGTCTTCGAAGCTAAAGCTTTTGTAAATCCTCTCTATCATAATGAAAACTTTTCACATTCAAGACAAACGCTGACATTAGAGACTGGAACTTGAGGAGTTTCTATAACTTGAGTGATGATTTCACTCGAATTTAGATGTTCCAATAAGTGATTAGTATATTTGTAACGTCACTTAGGTCAGTATATAAGAATGCAAAATCTAAGAGACTACTCTTCCCCTTCAACTACCTTGATTTCGAGCCAGTTTTGATAACCGATTATATGTAAACACTATAGTCTAAAACGGTTGAAACACCCTCAACTGTCTGTCTACGAAATCATAGAGTCCTGACGTATTTATTATTAAGACCATAGTCTGTCCAAAGAATAAAATTGACATAACTTTAGTGATGACTGCCTCTGCTTTTAGCTGAGTCAGAGTCGTCGGTGACATAGCTACCATCCAATCTTCTTTTTTTAACTTTATTCCCAGTACATCACCAACTTATTTCCACAATTTCCCTTACAGGGTTGACTCCATCACATTAAAAAAAGATGGAAGGAGGACTCCATGCGATCCTTGCAGAAGGAATAAAACCTATCTTTTTTATCTTTTTTTAACTTGCAGACTATTTATATAGTAAGCGGATATCGTAGCCATATCTCTCTTGATTTGGTGAATAAATTTATCATACATTTTAGTTCCCACTTTATCGATCGCTGTGTCTGTTTTATTCAGCTTTTGGAATAGTTTAGAAACCAAGAAAATTTGGAGACTTGATACTTTCATTTTGTCGAACTCCTTTTGAACATCTTATGCATTGAGAGCCTCCAATGCAATGTAAAATGGCAGGTGTTGACAATACTTTTTTGTTTGGTTTATATGTCGTATAGAAATGATACGGTTAGCCATGATAAAATTTAGAGAAGACAGGTATATGAATGAATTTATTGTCCCTATAGAGACATTTATCGAATTTTATCTTGGTTCATTTCTACTTTTAAATATTTAATGAAAATTTACATGCATATTTTCACACAAACGTGGAAGACCAGCTAAAAAAAAGCCCTTTCAATTAAGCCTCATTCTTTAGAAATATGAAAATACTTTCCTGGGCCCATGCCAATTTCTATCTCAAAAATGTAGACGGGGGTATCCATAAAAAATTATTTTTCTTTTAGCCGAGAAATTCAGACATAGACTTCATCTTTTAAGCCAGGAAAAGTGTAAGGACTTCTTCTGGATTTCGATATTACATAAACCGA
>NW_027292862.1:0-4947 GCF_016086655.4 Lepeophtheirus salmonis | reverse complement strand
GCATAAAGTCTGGCTACCCTATTCCTAAGTGTAAATGAATCCTGAAACAATTGTTTTGATATACAATTTTATCACATAGTAAGCATTTAGTGTAATGAGTAATTTATTTATTGAATATTGATGTGGATATCCTAATTTCTCACGTGATTGATATTCAATTATGATAAAAAGGGATTTAGTAATTCAGAAAAGGACTCCCGACTTGCTACCTTTTGAAATATGTTAAGCAAAATTCCTATTTTCCAATATAAGTCTACTAAAACTAAAAGATCACTGATAATTTGGTTTTCATGTTTATGACGTTAGAGTTCCCATGAACTATTTATGCAAATATCTAGGTAATAAAGAGTCGAACATATTTAGCAGTTTCGCTGATAAAGATATTGAGAAAAGAGGACCATATTAAATTTGAATGTACAACGTTTTCTTCTACTAGCTATCCAATGGATGTGACGATGAAATGTATATAATTACACAAAAACTACAACCTTATTAATGGAATCAGCGTCAAAGATGTGAGTTGTTTGTTTGTGATTTACATCAATGACACAAATCTATGAAAGAGTTTTCTAAGAATATTTCGGAGACGAAATAGAGTTTCAATGGAAGAGGTACTGAATAAAGATGATAAGAATCTTTGTTCCTCACTGTAAATTTTATTTCGTATTATTCATCTTTTTTAAAGATATCCTCAGTTCTTAAGTAGAAGTATAAAATGATTTCATACTAGATCTAGAGCAACAGATGTATATTTGAGCCAATGGATGATGAAGTAACCAATCTTGATTCTAAAAAAGACTGATGCAATAATAATTCGATACTATTTTCAAAATCGATGAGATCCTCAACATCATGGATTTCCAATGTCATAAGCAGATATTAATTAAATAAAGCATAATTGGACTTATATCCGGATGTTCTGTGAAAAACGATCAATCAAACCATATATTTTATCTTACAAGTAATTAATTTGATGAATATACGTATTACTATTCTGACTTAAGTTTATCAGTCGAGTTGTTTTTGCAAAAAAAGTGAAAATAATTTTACGTATTTATTCCTCCTTCAAAGTAGTTTGAATGTTAGAGGTTCCGTGGCGCTTCTAATTCTCTCTTGCATGTATAATAATTGTATAATATTATTTGAAGTATCTCCTTTTTCTTTTAAGAGATGATTATAATCAGTATTGTATGTACATATATTGTACGAAATTCTTATTGGTTATTTGGAAACTCTATTATGTGTTAACATGATATGATGAAAGAACAAACCCGTAATTTATTTTGATAGTGTAAAAAATGTAATGCACAATCGAGATGTTGTAAGGATGGAAATGATGGTTATATCAAAGTATTTCTTTCTCTGAACGATCAGGAAGTCCAAGGCTGATGTATATTTGTGTGGATAATATCTTGGGGATAGTAAGATTCAAGCTGGTATTGCCTCAATGTTCTCAAGTGATTCGATTAACCTAGGTACTCAATTCTTGGTCATATCATACTCCTGCTTTTCTTGAACCCTTGTAAACAATTAATTGTTGGTCCAGCAAAGTTTCAATCTGAGAGGCCCTCCTTACAACATCGAAACGATTTTGAAGGGTGCACTGGCTTCCACTATTAACAGTCGATTCAAAAAGTAGATTTCGACGCCAATTACACACTACTCACTAATCCAAGGCATGATAGCACTTGACAGTATTTCCAAGAAATCTTTAGAATGTTGCTACTAGAATGAAACCACGCCCACTCCACTATTACAGCCTGATTACCATACATTATCCAATATATATATACAATAAATTTGACTTATTTTTTGTTAATTAGCGGCAAGTTAAAAAAAAGAAAACAAATATAGCTTTTTTCTAGCAAATTGTGTTTATGGAAAACATATTGGATATTACTTTACTGAATTCCGTAAATTTGGAACCTCTTTTTATTGTATTCTACCAAATGCAAAGCAGTTGGAAGGTGTTACTATGTTTTTTCTTTTGCAAAAATGATGTAATTATTTTCTAGGATTGATTTTGAGGACTAAAAATGGTAATTACTCCTCCAGCAATCGATATCATCTCCTTTTAACAATACTAGAGTTGGTTTTTCCTGGCGTTGTCTGGGGACATTAAGAAATTAAAATTAATTAAGAGCCTGTCTGATTAATATATAAAAAAAATTGATACTGTAAAATTTTAAGAATTATTTTTGCTGCCTGTTGGCGTTGTTATGTATATTTGTATCCTTTTTAAAAAGAGATAGAGTATGTTTTCCCTTTAAAATTAATGCTTAACTCTTTTCCTTTTTTGTAAAAGAGATTTATAGGATTTAGAGAAAAAATATCTCATTTTGAACTATCATCGCTCCCTCTTCCATATATTTGTCAAAAAACTTTGTCTTATTTTTCTTTTCTTTTTTGTCTTGTCTTAACCTTATAATCTGCTTAAAAGTATTGTGCGAAGATATATACAACATGTAGTGAGAATTATTCTTCAAGGTTTACGTTCTTCATTTCTTGTTTTAAATGAAATAGTCGTTTGTTTGTTTAAAAATATAACTCAATCTATTATATGGTTTTGGCTTGATTCCCCGGACAAACATACATTCGCATTTCTCATTCATATATACAGAGTGTAACAGGGAAATGTTCTGCATCAAAAGGCAAAACTAGGCTTAACACATTTTTATTAGAAAAATATAATAAAAATGTTGTTCAAAAACTCTAGAAACCAATCTTAGCAAGAATTATTCAATATGGCCGCCTCCAGCTTCTATTACAGCCTCCACACGAGGTCAGAACTTGGTGGGAGTTGGCCACAATGTAATCGAGAGGATTGAGATAAGGACTAAAAGAGAGTCAGAAGCTCTTCTCCAGAAGTCAGCAAAGTGCTCCTGACAAAAGTTATGTGTCTTCAGGGCTGTATTTCTGGGGCCACCCATCTTAGGTACACGCAGTTTTTCTCAATTTAGTAAGTCTACAACCAGAGCAAGATTTTCCTCCTCAAGACTTTATAGCAGGCCTCAGGCCCGATTTTCTCATTGGGACTGAATAAAATGGATCCATTTTCTTACCATCAGAGGCCATGACTCCCAAGCACATTGTTTGGACCTGATGTTTTGTCCAGAAGTTGACCTGGACTTCAGATGATGCTGCTATAAATCCGTCGTTTCTACAGTTCTAAACCAAGTCGACTGATGACTTTTTGAGTAATTAAGGACTTGCATCTCTCAAGCCTTAGGGCCTTCATCTTGTTAGTGAAGCTCTAAGGACGTGGTCATCATAAACTGCTCTCTTGATAGTGATCTCGTCCAAGTTGAACTAGTCAGCCAACCAGCACATTGATGCTCTTGGATATTCCTTGATATTGACCTCCAGGGACTCGAGAAAAGTTTTATCTCGATTCAAAACATTTCCTACACTCCCTGCCTTTCCTTTGATTACTTTCCCATCCTCTTGGCCACGTTGATGTTCTGGGGCTATACTCACGGTCATACCGACAATTTCTGGCATTCTTTTTTTAGATCAACATCTGAGTCGAGAAGATCCGAACCCCTTTGCCTTTTGATTCCTTTCACTCATTTTCCCCAATTTTGATCAAATGAAACAACAATTCGCAAAGAAAATAACACATCCAATAGATCATTACTTGGGATGTCACTGTAACATTAATTTGCGTCCAAAAAATTAATTTTAATGACACAGAAATTTTCCCTGTTGTACTCCATATATATATAGATTACATCTTAATGTAAAATGATATCCTAAAATAAATAAAATGTATATTAAGTTATTAAAATCCACAATCTATAAGCGTGTACATGTTTTTTACAAACATAAACCAAAGGCTACTATAAAAGTACTGGATACATTATAAATTAAGCTGTTGAATGCAGTACATTTATTTGACATTATTTGAGATGTTATAAATTAAAACAATAAGAAATAAATCAATGATATAAAAATAATAAATACAATGAAACGAAGGGCTGTAGTCCACAGATGTCTTACTTAATATTGCCATTATTATTTCTTTCTAGTAGTCCTTGCATACACTAAGAATTGCGAAATAATAAAAAAAATGAATGGATTCGTTTCGATAGTTGTGTATACTTGTATAAATTACGAATATGCCAGATAAAGTCAAAAAATTTTATTGTTATTTAAGCCATAGAATACTTAAATGTCTACCAAAACTATAAATTGTACTAGGGTTGTCTTTTAAAGTTTCAGTTTTTTTTTGAATTCACGTTCGAGTATAATTTGGATTTAGAGCCATATATTGAAATAAAATATATTAATTTACATGAAAATTAGAGGAAATAAAAAGTATAAAAACAATATAGCATTCAAAAGATCTATTAAGTTATCTTGAATACTGTATGTGTACAAAATGTGTCTAATCATATAGAAATCCAGCTAAATAAAGGATCATCTATTTAAGCTAATATTTTTATCATTTGTTTTTTATTATATCTAAGACTAAAGAATAGACCGTTTATTACAACTTCAAAGATTTGCTGTCAAAAAAGTCTGACTTTGATGCATTTTTTTAGTTTAACTTTTAATTTTCTTATAAAACATTTAATAAATAAGCAATGTAAGGTTATGTGAAAATGTTTCAAATTTAAATATTATTAAATTGGTTATTTTATTAATTGTATTAAGTAATGAATATTTTAGACGCACAAATAGTTCAAATATTAAATAAATAAATTGAAGAGATTACTACATCTAATCAATAATTACTAATGGAGTACATAAATATGAAAAAAATTTAAATTTTAAATCTTCCTGCCCCTAAATTATTATTTACTTATCAAAAATATCAAACAATTGATATAATAATGTTTAATTCCCGAATATTTTCATTTAACTTTACATTGATTTTTATGAAATATCCTACGATAAGATATAAGTATCAACATGTAAACAGGAAGTATGTGTAAATATGTATTA
>NW_027292861.1:0-1398 GCF_016086655.4 Lepeophtheirus salmonis | reverse complement strand
CGTTCAGTTACGTATTGCTCCATATTTTTCGAAAAAACTCCCAATTTACGGAATTTTACTAGAAATTCATCTTTTAATCATCAAATATAGCACTTTGAGGACCTATAAAGGCGTTTGAGCAAGAAATATTGCAATTTGAAGCTTTTTCATGAAATTCAAGTCAAATATGGCTTAAAATGACCATATTTTTCGAAAAAACTCCCAATTTACTGAATTTTACTAGAAATTCATCTTTTAATCATCAAATATAGCACTTTGAGGACCTATAAAGGCGTTTGAGCAAAGAAATATTGCAATTTGAAGCTTTTTTCATGAAATTCAAGTCAAATATGGCTTAAAATGACCATATTTTTCGAAAAAACTCCCAATTTACGGAATTTTACTAGAAATTCATCTTTTAATCATCAAATATAGCACTTTGAGGACCTATAAAGGCGTTTGAGCAAGAAATATTGGGCTTAAAATGACCATATTTTTCGAAAAAACTCCCAATTTACGGAATTTTACTAGAAATTCATCTTTTAATCATCAAATATAGCACTTTGAGGACCTATAAAGGCGTTTGAGCAAAGAAATATTGCAATTTGAAGCTTTTTCATGAAATTCAAGTCAAATATGGCTTAAAATGACCATATTTTTCGAAAAAACTCCCAATTTACGGAATTTTACTAGAAATTCATCTTTTAATCATCAAATATAGCACTTTGAGGACCTATAAAGGCGTTTGAGCAAAGAAATATTGCAATTTGAAGCTTTTTCATGAAATTCAAGTCAAATATGGCTTAAAATGACCATATTTTTCGAAAAAACTCCCAATTTACTGAATTTTACTAGAAATTCATCTTTTAATCATCAAATATAGCACTTTGAGGACCTATAAAGGCGTTTGAGCAAAGAAATATTGCAATTTGAAGCTTCATATTTTTCGAAAAAACTCCCAATTTACGGAATTTTACTAGAAATTCATCTTTTAATCATCAAATATAGCACTTTGAGGACCTATAAAGGCGTTTGAGCAAAGAAATATTGCAATTTGAAGCTTTTTCATGAAATTCAAGTCAAATATGGCTTAAAATGACCATATTTTTCGAAAAAACTCCCAATTTACGGAATTTTACTAGAAATTCATCTTTTAATCATCAAATATAGCACTTTGAGGACCTATAAAGGCGTTTGAGCAAAGAAATATTGCAATTTGAAGCTTTTTTCATGAAATTCAAGTCAAATATGGCTTAAAATGACCATATTTTTCGAAAAAACTCCCAATTTACGGAATTTACTAGAAATTCATCTTTTAATCATCAAATATAGCACTTTGAGGACCTATAAAGGCGTTTGAGCAAAGAAATATTGCAATTTGAAGCTTTTTTCATGAAATTCAAGTCAAATATGGCTTAA
>NW_027292860.1:0-625 GCF_016086655.4 Lepeophtheirus salmonis | reverse complement strand
TCAATTTTTCAGGTACAAGAACAAGGAACTTTAATTTCAACTACTGAAAAAATCATTCACAAAAAAAATATTAATGAGTGTGATATTTTATTGAACATACTGTACAATTTGAATTCCTTGTCTACTTCCGATTTTGTTTCTGAAAATTCAACTGAAACCAATGTTGAAGATGAAATATAATCAGTTATTAAGCTTCTCCAAAGCCTCAATTCTCATTTAACAATTATCCCTCCTTCTAAAAGATTCTTTACAAAGGAGGTACACCATATGGATGTATGCTTTGTCTATGTTATGGAAAAGTTTTTCAACGGCTTTATTCAGAGAGCTCCGCAAAGAAGCCCTGAATTTGTTTCATTAGTTATCGATCACCGCACTGATACATTATGGAGAAAGAAATGGTAAAAAGATTGGCTTGTCACGGCGGACTTATTGGAAGTATTTTGGACGTGGTGGATGATTGTAAATCCACAATCCCCACGAATTGGAAGTTACCAAGAGTAATAAATGGAAAAAACCAATTACCATGGACTGCTCTCAGCTTCAATTTTAAAAAGATTTATCAGGTTGGCCTGATGAATGGGAAAGACTCAGAGACAAAGTAACAAGTATCTCCAATGATACGTTT
>NW_027292859.1:0-1716 GCF_016086655.4 Lepeophtheirus salmonis | reverse complement strand
GCAGATATTTAAGGTACGTATGCAGAAGTACGATTATGATATTAGTGATTATAGGTGTGCGTGTGAGAAATGCAACATATATCGATTTTTGAGTAGAAGGGGAAGGATCCCCAAGTGATAGTCATCCATCACCAGACAAAAGGATTTCAGCTGAAATTAATCATATTATTACTCTTTAAATCTATAGACTAAGAGAAAGTCTACAAAAGTATCTGATATTCTCTTTTGCACCTGTGATGCATTATTTTTGTAAGAGGATCTTGGGGGATGTGATAGCATTAATATTCGTTATGTTCATTCACTAGGGATAACACCTAATTTAGCCTAGGTAACCTTGGACGTACCAAATTGTGTATAAAGTGATTATTCTGCAAAAACGTTTATTAACATGGTAGTCTACTTTTAGTTACAATGTAACTTTGATCGACCGCATCCAAATCATTAATGAATATATTCAATATATTTTTTTTAGTTACGAATAAACATTATTTTTTAAATACTAGGTATATTTTTGTCATAATAAAGTCATCAAAATAGTGGAGAAATAAGTAATAGGTATATCAAGATTAATCGGATATTATGTAAAAAACATGAAATGATCAACTTTAATACACCTATTACTTATTTCTCCAGTATTTTGACGACTTTATTATGACAAAAATATATTATGTAATAAACATGAAATGATCAATGGAATCGCCATAGCTCATGGAGAACACACTCGGGATTTATTCTCTTAAACATGATGTGTGTATGTTCGCGCCCGGTGAATCCTATATCATAGATCTTTTCAAGAGTCATAGTCCAATATGGGAGAAACTGCTTAGAAAAGGATTCCCGACTATAGATGACAATTACTCCAGATACTTTCAATATGACTGGTTCTGTAAGTTCCCGTGGCTAGAATTTGACAAGGTTGAGAAGTCAGCCAAGTATTTTGCCTGTTCCAAATTTCCCATTTCCAAACATGGGAAATTTCAGTTAACAACATAAAAAAAGCAGTTCCTCGTTGAAAGTTCATTCAAACAACAAAAAGCACAAACTGTCGATGGAAAAGTGGATCAATTTCCTCACATAAGAAAAGAATACCTCGGTTCTCGGATAGGTTCAGTCTCAACATGCTGAGGAAGTCGTGAAGGGAGAACTTATTTGACGTATATTTTCCAAATTTTTGGGTTAATCGCAATGCAAGGATTGAAACAGGGGCAAAGTTGACGGAATCTAATGAAAACAATCGATGAAACTTCTTGGTCCTTTTGTACCTACATTCAAACGACAATCAGATTCTCAAAGATAAACCAGAGGCTGGGGTCGTGCAAATTTGGTTCAGCTGTGGCAGGTTATGCCAAGTGGATTTCATCTGGACATCCAAAATGAGCTGATAGAAATTATAGCTTCCAAAGTGACGGACAATATAATTGAAGATGTCAAGACTTATGCCGGCGATGATGACTACTGGTTTTCTGTGATTGTTGATGAGACATCAGATATATCAAACACGGAGGAGATTCAGTCTGTCACTGGGATATCTGAGAAGCTTCACGAGGCTGTCATATCTCAGCCTTAACCCCATTCGCACTGGTGTCCCTTGCCGCTGACGGAGCTCTCCAACACATCCGGCATCAAGCAAATCTTGCCACCAGGCTGAAGGAGGCGGGCCCCCTGTGCGTCTACATCCACCACTACTTGTAGTCAAGGATCTTCTTTCAGAATATT
>NW_027292858.1:0-547 GCF_016086655.4 Lepeophtheirus salmonis | reverse complement strand
GGCTGCAATTTTGATCCTCTTTGTTTCCTGATTGGACATGGTCTCATGTGTGGAAGTTGTTACGCTATCACAGGAAGGATTTTTGTTTATTTTAACATTAAAAATACGAAACAATCACATTGGTTGCTACAAAACCTTTTAAAAAGTATATTTACATCATCGGTAAATAATTTTGCACGGCTCGGTAGTTTTTTTATAATTTTGCAGTTCAATTTATGTGGTTCAAATTTTGTTAAAGAACTTTTCAACATTTTTTATGTTTTATAGGGATTTTGAGACTTATAAAAAAATGCCGCTATTGGATAACCGTGTTCATTTTCTAAACTGTACTTCTAACACTATTTTGGAAAAATTGACAATGTTACAATTATCTTCTTATGACAAAGTTTAATGTGTACGACATCAGCCATTTGTCCGCCACACTACAAATTCATGAGCATAACCTTAATTGTATGCATTTAACCCTCCATATCCAAACTCGTAATTTATTAAAATTGTATATATATAATAGTAAATAAATTCTTATCAAATCCTTAATTTTAAATGG
>NW_027292857.1:0-3119 GCF_016086655.4 Lepeophtheirus salmonis | reverse complement strand
TCACTCAATTAGAAAAAAAGACTGATTAAGAATGCAGTTCTAGTAACGTACTATCACTAGCTATTTCTAAGAACAAGAGCTGATTCAATTCACCAATTAACTTTCAAAAAAATTATAAAAGGAAAGCAAAAATTTGAGAATCGGTACCAAAATAAGTTAATAATTTGTTGCTAGTGAAGAAACGCCGTTCATTATAACAAATGTGGGGAAAATATCAAGTTTTAAGTACATTAAAAAGTTAAAACTAGCAATGCCCCTAATAATAACTGTTAAATTTAAAATGGTCTCTTGAACTCTAAAATAGGAAGAGAGCTATGACCTAGAAGACGAAAGAATCTCTTTTTGGCATGTTACTTTGCATGTAAAAATGATATTAGTATTGTATTTCAATTTTCTACACAGTTCAAAAGATTACTCAAACTTTGTCACCAATTTCAAGACATATAAAACTAATGATAACTTAATCATTATATCCATTTGAATATTGGCATTACAGGGTTTGTTCCCCCCCTAAAACTAGGTCTTTATTTATTCACACATGGACACACACTAAAAAAATTAAAATATGTACACATTTTTATCAAATACATTGCTAAAATCAATTCCAATTAATACTCCAATTTTTTTCCTGTTTTCCGTCTACTCAATAGGCGACTGAATATTTCTTGAAATATCAGAAATGTGTCTATTTTTAAAGAATTGTTTCTGTTCTGCTCTCAACTTTTTATTTAAAATTGGCTCAATTTGTTTTGCTACCATTGACTATATTATTCTCATGAACAATTTTATTAATTCTTTTGGTGGAGAGACCTTTATTTGAAGAAAGAGCCTTAAATCTTTTTCAATAGTTATTTTCAGTATCAATTTTCTTCAGCATTTCCTCTTCGTCGATTTCTAAAATACCAAATATTTTTAAACTGTTAGACACAAAGGTTCGAATAAATAATGACCCAATATTCATTGTTTCTTCAATATAAACCTGTAATTTCTCTTCCTTCTTCAGCTCAAATTTATGAACGATAAAGTTGTGTCCCGTACTAATTTTATTGAGTATGACAGAGCTGGGTCGTAAGATATTCTGAGTCTATTTTTTAGCTGTAGTTTATATTCTTTTGGATCTATGTTCCACTTAGGGATCACAGAGACTTCTACTTACAGGAGTAGTGAACAGTTCTAAATTTAGCATTTTATAATCAGAAAAAGGCTCAAAAACATATAAAGCTCTAACGGTGAAAGAGAGAAAACAACTAAAAACCAGAGAAAGATCCATCCTCGACGACAGCTTACCACTTCTCCATGAATAGAAATCCCTATCCTCATACGATATCTTCATCACATCATACAGTTTTATCTTATGTATTAATGTCATTAGGCATTCAGTTGTGTGAATGGTTTCTTATAAATATCATCATTAGGATCACCAATCAAAATTATAGGGAGTTACTCATTTTTTCGGTTATTAATAATAGACTGGAAAAATAGGTGTACTTCGGGTTGGATCCATAAGCGTGAATAAGGAAAAAATCTGAGACATTAAAAGATATTTTAATCTTGTACGACTTACTTTTATTGCAATAATGCTATAAACATACCGAATTTCCAAAGGATTTAGCCACAAATGTGATGTTCCCTCTAAAGGGACTGAATTCAGTATAGAAACACGCATAATGACACTACAGATAAAACTTACTTTTTAGTAGTTTGAGTGAAGTTTCCTCGCCATCGGGTGGCAGCCCCGAGTCTGGAGTGGACCTTTTAGAAGAAGGTCCTTACCTACTTCTCGTAGCTGTGATGTAGTTCCTTATTTTGACAAAAAAAAATTTTATGGGGGTTGGTCAGATCTTCGGCCCATTCTTTTTCCCTATTAGTAGGCTAAGTTTCAGTTTCAGTATCAGTTTAACGGATATCCTCCTCACCCATATGTGAAATAGAACATGCAGAAGTATCATTTTCCTTTCTTTACGTATTTTTTCTCCTGTCTTCATTTTACAAATTTTCTGAAGACTCTTCGTCTATATTAGAAACATCTTTCTCCATAATGCTAATATTATCTTATTTCACTTTGCTTGTCCGCCTCTTCCTATACTGTAATACACACTTCTGACTCATTTACAACACCGTTCTTGTCAGTATGTATTGAGGAAAGAGTAAGGTTATTATTTCAATTGTCTGTATATAATCTAGCCACTTAACAAACTCATTGGTATTTTTCCCTACAAAATGGTCTAATTTATAGCATTTTGCGATTATAATTTCTTGTCCTGGATACGTAACCCTAGTTTTGAACCACTTAATTGGGAGGAAACATATTATTTCAGATATCAAAGTAACCTTAATCATAAAGTTCCCATTACTTATTCCCTTAAGTCTTCCATCTTGGAAACAATACTCATTTGCAGAGACTGCTACTTCTCCAAACTTCTTGATAGTGTCTCCATCCTTGTCCCTTCGTTGGAACTTTAAACCTCTCACATTTCCTTTTAATCCTTTTAATTTTCCTTCTGCTGTTCTTATAACGAAATCATCTTTTACAACAGCTAACACCTCTCCAATATTGATAGCATCTTTTAGCTCTACATTTATCATATTCTTATATCCTGGACAAATCCGAATTCCCTGAATATTTCTTTGCTCAAGCTTGAGGATTTCAAATACAGTGTTTTCTACATCTTTCTCAGTACTTCTATTAGGAATTTAGCCATCATTTAAAGATTTCAGATCTATAATAAGCCGAATTCTATTAGCTTTTGCATTCAAGTTCTTTTTCAACGCTTGTAAATAATTCGAGTTATATGTTGTATATCCATTAGAAGCAACACCTGAAAGACTCTAGGCAAAGAGTGGACACTCAAGGTAAGGAAGGTAGGATTTAGTAGTTCTCAATTCTGATTAGCTTAAAATTAGAAGAAGCCACATTTTCCTGTAGACACGCAGCCAGTGTGAATAGGCCGGCTCCCCCTAGTGAAAAGAGAAGAATAAGGACGACTACGTACAACAATAACACAATTTAATAGGTCTATTTTAGGAACATAGTCTTCCTTGTCTCCTTTAGCCTTAGTCCTTTAGCAAGACCCATCTTAAAATGATAATATCGGAAAATTCCTAGCAAGAATCACCAA
>NW_027292856.1:0-478 GCF_016086655.4 Lepeophtheirus salmonis | reverse complement strand
GTGTAGATGTCCTTCCTACGTTCCCACACCGTTTCCTTCTTTTGATTTGGGACGTGCTAACACGGGTTGTTGGGTTTTTTTTTTTTTGGGGGGTTTTTCGGGGGCGGGGGTCATATAATGGGGGCTTATGCTATGTCCAAAACACAAAACCATTTTTTGCATCTCATGGAGACTAAATAGGGATTTGAGTTATTTATCAAAAAGACATTGGCGTTTCAAACAACAACTATACGAATAAACCACGTTTTCTAAATTCATTCCAAATCAAAAAAAGAAATCTGTAAAAATTGCAATTTCGTTTATTTCAGGTGCAAAAAATTAACTTCCAATTGAATATGAGATTAGTAAATAGTATAAAGTTTGTAGAAATTTGTCTGGAGATTGGCTTGCATATAAATTTGCCAAATAAAAAAAGATGTTTAACTGAAATATCTGTCATTTTCTTAATAATTTTTCATTTTTTCTCTCTTATTCCTCC
>NW_027292855.1:0-7004 GCF_016086655.4 Lepeophtheirus salmonis | reverse complement strand
CCTTAGTCATGATCATTATTCTTTCTCTCATTTAAAATGTTTTTCAAATTGTCAGGCTTACCGTGTCGATTTTCGGTTTCTTTTTTTTTTAACAAGGCCATTCTATACTGTAGATTTTCATAATTAAGATGGTATAACTAAAGTTGACGTTTTTGTAAAGAAAAAAGAGTGCCGGGAGAAGACGGGATCAAGACATACGAACTACTGAATTAATATCCCTATTAATATCAGCTTTTTGTTATATGATGATGATTTATTTTTTTTGAGGAGAGGAGAAATAATTACTGCTATAAAGAGGAGAACTTTCTAAATTTAAAATAGCATTAATGCATGGTAAATATTGTAAATCTTCTTTCAGAGGGAAATGCTAACATCCCGACGATCGATTAAATAAGGAACAAAAAAAAAGAGGACACGTGCCAACCAGTTTTCAATTTCTAATTTTCAAAGGTAGTTTCTTTTATTACAACATCTCATCCTAAAAATTACTTATTACTTCGTTAATTTATAAAAATAATCAGTTATGAAACAACCCCTGCGTCAGAGTAATCTTCTCCCAAGGATAATAGAAAAGCATGGTTATACCATGCCACTTTTCCGACTTACGTTTGACTTCCACAATGCTTTTTAATAGTGACGTCAAAGATTATATACTATTATACAAGGCCGATTATATAATGGCATAACCTTGTACACCACAAACTAATGAAGGAAATTGAAATCAAGGTGATTGAGATGAGTTATTTCTGCGCTATTTCATATATGGTATATCAAGACACTGGAAAAATCTTATCAAATAAATATTTTGCTCAGAGTTGGAGACAAAGCAGAGCTCTCTTAAGGGTGAAAAGACCTTTGAACAGTTTATGAAATTATTGCAAAATAAATCATCCCAGCAATAATTTCCAATTATTCAAGTTTTATTTTGGATCAAACATATGCATACTTTAAACAGCTCATACGTTGTAAAAAAGTAAATTATTATTGTATGATCTAATTTAAATATATCCTTCAGAAATATTTTTATTTAAAATGCATCCATCCTTCCTTCTTCACTTCAATGATAATGTGGTTTGTCCATAGTTCAAGAGGGCGTTCCTTTATTGTTTGCAATTTCCAATTGACAAAAAATATAACACATTATATTTAACAGAAATAAATTTATATTATAATAATTAAAAATTAAGATTGAAACTGAATCAGAAGATTAAACCTGAACTTTTGACCCGATAATTATTTCAAAAACCATTTCACAGACTCCACCAAAAATGACTTCTTTACAGAATGGCAACATCCCTTTTCGTTCAAAAAAAAGTCCCAAGCCGACCCTGAAAAAAGCTGTATTCTTTTTGTGGAAGAGATGCCGAGACTTCCTCCCATCTATTTTATGATTGTCAAAAAGTTACTCTGTTAATAGAGTTTAATAGGAAGTGAATACGACCAAAACCATAGTCACTCCTACATCATGGCAAGATTGAGGTATCCGAAGTGCAGGGGATCCTTTATGATGCAAGATATGAACTAAGTTTGTTTTATGTGGTCTACAAAAGTATATTTAGAGGTCTAGCGAAACATATATTGCAGTTACGTTACAAAATATCAAAAATAACTAATCAAGTACTTTTAATAGGTGTCTACGATATAAATTGAGTGTAAAATTTTGTTAACACCAAATAATGGATATATATAGTTGGATAGTCACAAGATATTACACCAAAAATTGAATTTTCCTTATAATAGACCCTCAAAAAATGACGTCACTTCTTCTTCTTTTTTAATTTTATGTTTATATAGGTAGATCTTTATGTTTATTAAAACATTTATATTCTTACCCAACCTCTCATTAAATTAAGAGCTTATAAAACAATAAATATATTATTAAATTTAATGTAAATATTAAGATACAGTTAGTAATATTAATTTTTAAGTTATAATTTAAAAAATATAACATACGAACACACACGTACTTATAGTATGAGATCAAACTTTTGATACTAATATTTTTATAGATGACGTCCAAACATCTTTTTCACATTTTACCAAATTCTGGCCGTAGTAGACTGGAAATGTCTGGATCTTGACGAAAATTAATCTTTTTTAAAACCCAAATTTAGAAATGCATTTTTAACTTTGAATGTAATAGAGAGCTTTATAAAATGAAATATCTCTTAAAAAAAGTTGCAGATGACAAAACAATTTTTGGTAGCCATAGAAAAATGTACTTTCTATATCTTGGGGCCATCAAACTGAATATGTAATTAAAATCATATTTTTCCTATAGTCCCTATAATGTCAAATAAAAATCTTAAAAATGTAATTTTGAATGTATTACAACTATTTAAACTAAAAAAAATTTACACAGGTTTGTAGGGAAGATAAAAATGTATTTGTTTTCGATCTTTTGTAGCCTAATAAATTTCTGATTACAAGACTTCATTTTGCAAGTGCAATAATGTCTAGCTTCACTAATTTTTTTAATATAAATTTTTGTTAGTTGATAGAAAAAAGCCGAAAGTATGCTGGATTATATCCGAATTTTACTAGAGATATCTGAAGTTGACAATAATTAAATTTAAAATAATGAATTTTAAAAAGTTGATTTAGAATGTGTTAGAGATTTTGAAAACAAAAATTATATAAACAGGGTTGTTGCTTGGATCATTATAAATAATTGGCTGTAAAGAAAATACTTATTAAATTTGGCAGAGTAATTTACGATAGAAAAATGCATATACTTAATTTTTTTGGAAAAACAAGAAAAAATTCTAAAAATAAGAATGATAATTTGATGGTGATGTTTGTAACATACCCATATACATGTAATAACTTAAGACATAACATAAGTATCATTGAATGATAATGTGAAGAATATGTTTACGTTGTCAAAAAAAAAAAGAAGAAATAGTTCACCAAAACATTCAAACAGTTATGATTGTTAAAAACAAAGAGGATGCTTCAAATATTTATATTTTTAGAAATAATAATAATTATTTTTATAATCATAACTATATGAATTTAGAGATGTCAATAGGTTAATAACGTATTATGGAACCGATTATTTTATGAAGTATAATAATATTTTAATCCAATTTTAAATTTTAATATAATTTTATTTAGCCTATGATCAAAATATTAATTTTTTTTATTAAGGAAATTATTCTGACAATAATTCAATTTCAAAATCAATAATAATCAGTCTAAACGTTTTTATAAGTTAAAAATGTATATCAAAACTATTTAATGTAACTAACAAAAAATTGTCGTTTTACTATCTATATTAACTAACTCAAGAGTTTTTGCCTAATTTCGTAATTTGATCGAGATGTGCGACCTATAGATGACCTCGTAAGACAATGAAATTTTAGTATAGGTAATTTAATACAAAATGACAACTTTTCCCTCACTAGCGGTTATCGAAAATGGAAAAAGGTTTAAAATTTAAAGCGCTTTTACTATACATGCTAAAAACAAATCCCAAATACTCCAGAGAGGAAAGATTTCTCTAAAGTAACATTCATATTGAGAGGAAAATGTATTGATTCTATAATCCTCCCAGGTGAATATAAATGTTTATATTATTTAAATTATTTATTCGTAATTCCATGTTCTCATTCCTATGTAGCCTTATTTTAGTTATGTAGCAGTAATTTCATTAAAATCTAATTTTCACCTATACATTACCAGAAACACAAAATTTGATATATATGGGATGGAAATGAAAACAAAAACAAAAAAAAACAATTACCTTTTAAAAATTAAAAAACAATTGTGTAGTGTGCTCCATCTTCTTTTCTGTTAATAATTGAATAGGTAGTTGCCCCATTAACTTACACCCTTTAAATCAGATTCCCTAGAGGTAAAGAATGGCAGAGTTGTCAAGGGAGGAATGACCTGGTTGGGCAGATGAACCACTGCTTCCAAATTTCCCCAATTTTTCCAAATTTCAAATCACAGGAATCTACAGACTCTTTTAATAACGAAGTTAGAACACTGGTTGAGATCAAAACCAATTTGAAAAAAACAACAAGTTCACCTTGAATTTGATTTGTCCTTCCCCATAACAAAATTGGACTCAAACATTGAGGTACTTATGACGGCAAAAGTCAAATGAACTTGTATGCATTGTCTGTTGCAATTTCTTGTATGGTTGTTATGGGCCAAATAAATGTAGAAAAAAACCCACGAATCTTTTCATATGTATTTTATTTCCATGTTGTTGTAACCGTTAGTAAAAAATATAATATAATTTTTTGTTTGAGCGTGAGAAAAATGAGGGAGTGAGACATATGGCATTACTGAATTAAGGTCATTGTAAATATCAGCTGCCTGATATATGATTCTGGGGGGAGAAAATAAATTACTTATAAATATTGTAGTTATATTTAAAATCATATATACTATTTTGATTATGCATTTTTAAATCAATTTAGACCAAAGAGAGGCAAAATTATTTCTTTAGAGGGAGACGTTAACACCCCTCCGACTTATTCAAAAATGAACAAAAAACAAGAACTGTTCAACCATTTTTCTTTTTTTAACCTCTATACCTTGTTTTTTCTTTTCACAAATCCCATTTTTATTGATAGTTTAAACTATGAAACTCTTGAAGTTGTTTGAAATCATTAAAATTTTGTCTTCAAGACGACTTTTTTCGAAAAAGCGTTTGCTTAATTTAATTTCATCATTAAAAGGCTTTATTTACAATATTAATCTGCTAATTGCATTATATGTCTGCCTTTTGAATAACATTTAATTGACAATGAAAGAGTTTGGTTAAAAGTCATATTTATTTTTAACCCTAGACAAAAAAATATCATCTTTATTTTCACTAACAAATTCTTTAGGACACAATTTCACCAAAATATTTTGGATTCTTTAAAAATAACCTAAGTTGAATATATATGTTTGTGTTTCAATTGTTTTTGTTTTTCCAAAGACTACATAAGGCGGGTTACTACATCTTTATAAATATAGGAAACTCTTTATTTTTTTAAATATATACCGGGTGGTCCATTGAAATTACTTACTAATTCAATAACTAATGAAGGTTGAGTCATTGAAATATACTAAAGCATAAGCAATTAAGTAGAAAAAAAACCTGGTATTTTCTAGCTTACGTATATGCTTAGAAAATACCACTTGAGCGTGATTGACAAATTTCCATTCTCACACTCCGCATAGATGGACGTCTTTAGGACCCCCATCTACGCCATCAGCAAATCAAAACGTCGGAGAGAAAGAATGACTCTGTTAAAAATACCAAAATGGACACGGATGAGTTAAAGAAAATATCCCAGGCCATTCCCCTAAAGTCCATGAGGCACCTGCACCGAGATCTTAGATTTCACACCATATAAGAAATTAAAAAGCTATTCCGAATCTACAGAATAATTATTGTTTTATTCGATTATTTAAATATTATCTGACTTTTACTCATTCTTTATTATGACATTATTAGCTATTTTCTGGCTTGGTTTTGTTTATTTATTTACTCTCGAATTTTATAGAAGGAACTTTATGTTAAAAATTGATTGTTATCTAACATCATATACAGCAACTTTTCAGAATGTTTAATTTTGGTTTAGGGAATTAATTTTAAGCTACAATGTTTAATTAATTATATTTTTTTGTATGTAACTTCTCTAAATAAATAAAGCCAATAAAAAAAATATGTTGTATTCAGATGAATTTTAATTTATCCTTAATTTGGATAAATATAAAATACGTTTCGTACTTCACAGCAATTTTTTTTTTTTTTTTTTTTTTGGGGGTAGTTTTATTGTAACTTCCATTTTGTACAAAGTCATCTCAAATGTAAAATATATATATTAAAATTATGAGTAGAAAAAAAGAAATAATTCCGCAGTCGGCAGGGTTCGAACCTGCGCGGGGAGACCCCATTAGATTTCAAGTCTAACGCCTTAACCACTCGGCCACAACTGCTTTGACAATTAATTATTTTTTAAACTTTAAAGTATTGTTGATACTTAAAATCTATCTGAAATTAATTTTACATCCATTGCTTTATACATATAAATATAAGAAGGATTTGCACCACATGTGATTCTTCTTCACACTCTGCTATTAAATTGACACATTTTATTATTACTTATTAAATTCTCTTTATTTAAAATTATTATATAGAATTTTAATCTAGTTATTATATTTTTCCAGTACTAATACTATTTTAATTATAAACATAATCTTAATTTCTTTTTAACAGTATTCCATTTTCTTTCCCAAAAATCATATAACAACTTAAGCTTAAATTTTATTAAATATACAATTAGGAAACTTTGCAAGACCTATGATAACCCTATATCCGGTCGCCAAAGGACTTCACGAAGACAAAAGATTAATGGGAATTCAAAAAGATCGATGTCCAAAATGGGTGATGAAATATCGTCATCATCATCCCGTAGAATTGTCCGTGAAAAAAGTTTTAAAAATCAAAAAGTTTAATTCTTGAAAAAAAAATCAAATATTAATTATTTTGGAATAAAAACTTCAAAAGTCCATAGTTATTCACTGAAAATTAAATTTTTTGGAAAAAATTTCGAAAATTTATAGCTATTCACAAAAATAATAATTTTTTGTTTTTGAAAAAAATTTCAAATGTTATTATTATTTTTTTTTTTTTTCCTCTGCTGAATAATTTATCCGAATACTCACCCTTGTGAAAAGATTTGCAAGTATAGCAAACGAAGTTTGGGTCCATGGCACCCCACTTCTCGTAGGTTCCCATCAGCCTGTCCGCCTCTGTTAGAGTGTCACCCGCACGAAGAAGAGTTGATGACCTAAGTCTTGATGAAAAAAAAAAAAAAAAAAAAAAAAAACAGAACAAAAATGAACAAAATACAAGAATGGTTAAACCATTTTTTCCTTTTTTAACCTCTATACCTAGTTTTTTTCTTTTCACAAATCCCATCTTTATTTATAGCTAAAACTATGAAACTAAGTTTGAATAACTTTACTACCATGTGAGGGTCCTCATCTTGATGAAA
>NW_027292854.1:0-901 GCF_016086655.4 Lepeophtheirus salmonis | reverse complement strand
AATGAATTTTAATAAAAGAAACTTAACAAAGTACAAACCTAAACGTATGCTTTGTGAAGTGTACTTAATATGCATATTGAATTTTTTAAATCGGTTATCACAAGAAAAACAACAACATATATATTATATTATTAATTGAAAGGATAAAAGTGAGTGTCTGGTATAATTTACTCGTATAAGTTCAAAATGCCCTTTCTAATATATAACAAAAGTCTAGATAAATTTTGAAAATCTCTAATGATAGTTAAATTTAATTTAGATATATTAAGAAATCTTAAAGGCATAAAATAATCGTTCGTTTTTCATTGCAAAATAAAATTAAATTGTGCAAAGTAATAGCAGTCTGAAAACTTCACTTATATGTTACTAAAACTGATAGTCCATTTATTAGCATGCTTAACGGTTCATTTTATGGACAGAATCTATTTTTGTGAGATATGTAAATTTTAATAATTCAATAGTTTTCATTAAATTTTTGCATAACTTAAAAAATAATCTTTTGTTAACCAATAACAAAAATTGTAAAGAATAACTTAAACTTGGTTAAATTTTGAATAATTGTTTAGAATTTAGAGATGTTAGTGATTTATATATGTAAAGAATTTATTTATCATACTGTACCATTTTATATTTTGACAAGATCTATTTTTCAGAGATATATCAATTTTAATTATTGGATAGTTTTCATTAAATTTTTGCATAATTTCATTGATAAACTTTGTTAATTAATAACAAAAATTTGAAAGAATAATTTAAACTGTATGAAATTTTGAATAATAATTTAAAATTTAGAGATGTTAGTGAATTGTATATGTGATGAATTTATTATTATGCTCTACTGTTCATTATTTTGACAAGATCTATTTTTGAATGATATATCTATTTTATCATTCAATAGTTA
>NW_027292853.1:0-240 GCF_016086655.4 Lepeophtheirus salmonis | reverse complement strand
TACTCTCTACTAATAAACGCCGTAAAAACCTAATTTATTTATATATAAATAGATATTTGTATACGTTTATTGCAATCTCAAGAACTGACTCACGAAGATAAAAATGAGCTCACATCGTTTTGGATCATGATCTTTCAAGAAATGTGAATATAGTCACTTCATGAATTACTCCTTAATACGTAGTAACGGACGATTAACTTAAATAGAGTTCTTTGCTTGACAGTCATTTTGAGGAGCTTT
>NW_027292852.1:0-6982 GCF_016086655.4 Lepeophtheirus salmonis | reverse complement strand
GTAAAAAGACTACCTTGTATTATGGATTTTGTTTTAAGAGGAAGAAAACATTCATTTTTCCATTGTATGTACGCCAAAAAAGTTTATTTGAAGTGTAAACAGTACGAGTTTGATTTACAACAAAGGTTTTATTTGTTCTAAAGGCTCTAATTCATCTACAATATTTATTTGAAATTATTTTTAAACTTGATTCTTCTTCCCTAATTTATTTCTTGTGTAATATGTTAATATAAAATGAAAAAAACTCAATAAATAAATATTGAATTATATTTCATTAAAAATAAAAGATTCAAATATATAGATTTAAATGGCGGAGTTTTTGATTTATTATTTTATATCAATCACTTATTGATTATTTTCTTAATAAATGAAAAACAAATCAATATTGTAGTTGAACTAGAATTTTGAAGTAGCAAATTTGGCTTAACTTATGTTCATGTTCTTATGACATAAAATAAGTAGAGCCATCCAAAAAAATATTTAAATTTCTTTAGTTATTTCTTAGAAAATTGTGTACACTTATTTATTTCATTTCATGATTATCCAATTAAAAAAAATAATAATAAAGAAATAAAACTCCTTTAAAGTTAGTTATAAAATATAATATATATGAAACATTATTTATGTATAGTGTGGACATGCTTAAATGATGGAAAAGTCAAAGTAGTTACCAAAATTGATCAAAAACCTTTTTAAAATGAATTTTGTCTACATATAGACAGATAAAACAAATATATAGCTTTTTTTTTACAAATAATAATATTTAATATTTTAAATTAACAAATACATGTTACTAAATTTATTAAAATGAGATTGATTTTGTAAATGATAAAAAGAGTGAATTTGATATACTTAAATATACATATGTTCTAAAATAAATCTTAAATATTAATTAACCTAATTTTTAAGCTAATTAATATATACTGGGTATAAGGCCTAAATAAAATTCAAAATAATTTAAATATACATAAAAAAAAGAATATACTATGATACGTATGATTGATATCTTGATACAATTGCACGAAATATGTAATTAATTACAACATCTGTAACAAAGATTTAGTTTAAAAATTTGGATCTACGTGAATAATTAGTTTAAAATATACTTATTAATTTTTGAGTTTGTGTTTTTATTTGTTACACACACGTGTACAAATACAAAAATACTTTGCATATTTCTACTTTTTTTCGTCATAGGTATCTGTGTTCTGAAGGGTGATTGATTGAGAAAACGAATTCGCTAGTGTTAAGTTATATAATATTAAAAACCTAGAAGTAAAGGCTCAAGAGCACCTTAAACAAAAGGGGTATAAGGACTGGCAATTACTACAATGACCTAACATAAGATCAATATACCTTTGTCATATTTCTATAGAAAAAGAAAGAAGTATTTATTAGATTTAAATAGTCTATCATTTACTTATTTAAGAAAATAAGGCATTTGAAATTCATAAATCACAGTTTGTATAAACTCATTTAATTTCAATCCCAGGCTTATTTTTTAAGTTTAAGTATTTCTCTATTTCAATCTAACCAAATGGTGTTTTTATATAAAAATATGACAAATGGTTGACAAACAACTTTATAAACTTATGTTTTTAAAGATTGTAGTAATATCTTAGTTCTTTGACAACATTTGCAGTGAGTGCGCTTGAGCATTTGCTTACAGGTTTCTAGTATTATGTATATAGTTAAGTTGTGAACAATGTTGACAATAATTGAACAGTAATACAATAGTTGGGAAGAATCGATTAACTACTACCAATTAATGATAGACATTTTCTCGGATCCAGATCGGTTTGACCTAAAGAGTCTTGTAAATTTAGGGTACCCAAATTTTCGGATCCAGATCTAACCCCAAATTAAACTGATGCTTGTTTCAAATTTTAAAAGTATTTTACTCGAAGTTTAGACTGAAATAAAATATGTCTAAGATTAAAGCTACATTTTTAATGATTATAAATCCCAATCACAATAAATAACTGCATATTAGTATTATTATAACAAAACCATTAGCTATTATTAGAATTATTATTGTAATATATAGAAATATAATTGTATCTCATAGCCTCTCATTCAATAAGAAACCAAAAAGGTGCAAAATCAGTTGGTAGTTGGCGAATTCTTCCAACTATGAAACTATTATCACATAATCATTGATAACTGTTCACAACATTACAAAAACTAATTTGTATAAAACAAATCAATTTTAAGAACACTTATTAGAGTTAAGAAGAGTACATTTTGACAGTTGACAACTAAATAAAAGCTATAGTTTTGTATCTCTGACCACAGTTAACGAAAAAATATAAAGTTTAGTTTGTTATCAGCTACTGATTTTGCGCTTAATTTCTCCTAATCAGTGTTTTTAACGTCAATTGATCGAAATTAAACTTTGCTCATTTTTAACTAAGAACAATTTTTAACATTCACTGAACAATAATTTCATAGTTGGGACGAATTGGGTAACTAACAAATAATTTGTAACCCTTTCTTCTGTTTCTTTTGGGGGAAAGTTGAGTGATACAATACAAGTAACGATGTGCAAGAATAACCGCACGATACAACTATTTATATAGATGTTGCTCCAATTACTAATCAAGATAAATAAAGTGTATGTTTGATATAAATTTATATATATATAACTAGGATTAAGTATTAAGCAATACTACAAGCCTTTTCGGATCTACAAAATCCCTCAAATTTGTTTTATTACCCGTAGAAGCTCAGGTATCTGAAGCCCGTTCAGGTCTCGAACCTTTTCGTATAATACAAGCTGGATAAGCATTTTCCTTACTGTTCAGGATGTAGTTAGAGAAGGTCCAGATTAACCTGAACTGCCCTGTATATTAAAGTGATCTGTTTGTAGAGTGAGCACTTATTTATATATATTGCAACCCATAATTCCCCGATGCATATTTCTACACTATACAAAGTGGGGATTTTATGTCAGAAAGTTTCATGAAAATTGATGAGGAACTCTTTGAACCATGTTGGTCATTGGCTCGAAAATAGATACCCACAAGATGTCAACAATGTTATGAGCACATTTATTTGACTCTCTCTCCAAGACGTCTCACACATATTAGTCGAAAGGTTTCAGATCCAGCGAGCTAGGGAGATCAAATTCCTGACTCCAATTCCTAAATGCCCGGGGTTTCCATGGAAAATCCGATCAATTTATCCGGTTTGCATCAATTTCAAATTATTGCTTGAGATTGGATCAATTTCAAGTCTCTAGTATCATTATCTTTGAAGTTATTTGCATCCTTCAGCGTGTCCCCGGCACAGAGGCACACAATAATGGCCAGACGACGTCCGTTTACATAGGTCATTTTATGACTTTGTATTTTTTCAGATATAGTTATGTCAATTGAATCTCATGAACATACTTTTATAAGCATATATCTGTGGGTTGCCAGGATGTGCAAGTGGAAACTTGATCCAGATTTAAAATTCCCATCCTGTATATGAAGTAATAAAAGATGGAATTTTCTCCTTGCTTGATTTATGTCCAAGATTTTTTTTTTATGTTGATACACAAATAAAATTGTAGTTAGTTTCTTCTTGAAAAAATTCTATTTTTGAAAAAAAATAATATTGATAGCAATATTCACAACTCAAATACTTTATACAAATATTTAATAGGTAAGACGATGTATTATAAGCATTTACTTGTATGTGATTTTTTTATCAGTTTTTTTTCCGTTCATTTTTCAAAGCTGTTATCATGATTCCCTAACTCCTGACAAAACTCTTACGTGTACTTTAGAAGTATTGATAGTAAAATTGAAGATTTGAAGGGCAGTTATTAATGTAAGTTCCTATGGTTGCACTTAATGTTTTTCTTGCTTTTTTGGGCTTGAAAATCATACTTGCATCTACTAACACTCACCAACGGCGTTGCTTCATCTGTAAAAAGTTGAAATTGGTATTGACATTATTTGTTGGCATTCTGTCTTTCCTTGCAACTCTTTCATCTTCTATGATGAATATAAATTTATTAGCAGTGAAAATTTCTTTGGGTTTTTGTTTTGTTTTGTTGTAATGTCTTATCATACAGAACGAAGTACATATCTTCTTAGCATTAACAGCGATCTTGATTTTAATGATTACTAGAAAAAGTTATAACAGGAAGTAAAATGTACAAAAGTCTTGGGCTATATTTTAAATGGACCTTACTTGGAAGCATTTTTGAAAGCCACATTCAGAATGGAGGGGGCATATTTTATAAAAATTAAACTACCAAATTTTTTCTTCAAAAGTTTTCCATGAAAAAGGCACGAAATAAAAATATTTTTAAAGGAAAACGGCTTTTCAAGTTTTCTAATTTTGATGTATCACCCTGCATATGTATGGGAGTTGTAGAAGTATGGTATGTAAAATGAATAAATCTCAATCTAACAGTTAATAAGCTTATTATTCAAATTTGAGGGATAATGTACCCGAACATGTAAGGTGAACGAAGATCTAAAAGAACGCAGAAGAAAAAAATAATCCTTGTCACTTTTGTTCGTACAACATAAAACTGTTTATTATTACATACATCCGTACTGTCAAGGAAAAAAATGATGAGGATTTGCATACCAAAGTATTCTAATTTACATTGCATATTTCTGAACTTTATTATGTAAAAGTTGGTGAATGGAATCATAAATGGGGAAAGCCATGGAAAATAAATGAAAATCCAACACTGAATGAAGAGATCTAATAAATTAGAAATAAAAGAACCACAACTAAGAAGACAATTTAAAAGTTTAATGTTTCTCTAATTGATAAGTTTGATCATTTATAGGATAATTTGTTATATTTAATATACAAAATTGTTATAATAGAATAAGTTGTATTGTGATTTATATCTTATCTTGTTTATACGACACGTCGTCACATTTATTTATATATTACTAATTTGGTTGAAATTCCATTGTTAATTAATAAGTTATACATATACTGTTGATGTTTGAAATTCCAAGAGTCCAGATTTTAATGGACTACTCGGTTTTTTTATCCACAATTTTAAAATGAATTATAGATATATATATATTAAAACATAACCTTAAAATCTGACGAGTATATTATTCGATACTGTATTATATTATTGCCCCATAGTTTTATTACTTATTCATATGAATTATAAAATGACCCTTAGAAATACGTCAACAGAAATTGTATTCCTATTCTTTTGCAAACAGAGCATAAACACTATATTATAAATAATTACTTCTTTTATTTATCAAAATAATTAATCATGAAGTCCAGACGTATCAAGTGAGAGGAGGATCCACAGGGGCATTACAATACATAAAAGGATGCATTTATTTGCTCGTTGTATTTTCACTTTAATCATTAAAAAAACTTCACGTTTCATGATTAAAAATATTTATTCTTCGAAATAGATTGTTCATTGGTTTGTTATAAAATGAGAGATGGTAACGTAGAGTCTGACTTTTTACTTAAAAATAATTATGAGGCGAGTACGTTGAGATTTGTCCAAGGATTAAGTTCCCTAATATGTCTTCACCCCCCTTTTTAGTCTTTTTCTAATCGGTCCGGTCTTTTCTACCATTTCTCAGTCCTACAATCCTTTTTCACTCCAATTAGGATTAAAGAATATAAAAACGAAAAAAATAATGAACGTGGAGTGGGCACAAGCTATTAATCCTGTGGCCACTAATATATCTCAGCATCAGGTAATTATATTCAGTGTGCCTAGATACACGTTCAATCTATATATACATTATTAACGCCACAAGAGAAAGGAATATATGAGGTGACAAAAGAAAGAAGCAAGGACCATTTCATCTTTCATACATTTGTCGTCTAATAATAAATATAGGAATATATATTCGATATCTTATTTTGAACTCGGGGATTTAAAAGAAATAGAGATACAGTATTTTAAAAACACTCCTATTCTAAGTTTTTAAGAGATATAAAAGTCAAATAATTTTGACGTCACTAGGAAAAACAATTATTGATTAAAAGAAAATACTTGTTTTACTCCTCATTGGATCAAAAATTCATATAAAATTTCAAAAAAATCTTTTTAGAGCCTGCAAAATAGTCCCTTATCCATATCGATTCGTACGGTACATTTTTTCAATATGGAAACGAACTTACGAACTCAATATTCTTCCCCTGCTCAGTTCGAAATCAAAATGTATCTGTCCTCATATTGGATCTGGGAATGAAAACGTCGTTCTTCTGGTTGATACTCAAAATTCAAATTAAGGTAGTTTGAAGTAAAGGATTAACAATTTATCTGGAATGTTAATGGTGCCAAGCGAGCCATTGTGCTGAAATACAGAAAAGAAATCGACACAACGAGCCTGACGGTATAATAAGTTATCAGATTATCATTGTATTATTTTTTTAATGAAATTAAAGATGAGTCAGGGCAAGAATCTTCTTCATTATCTTTTGCAAATAGCACATTTAATTATTTTTTTGCAGTACATATACATAATAGCATGTAATGTATGAAATTGATGTGCTATATATTCTGCAGTCTGAAGCATTACACCCTCTTATGTGAAATGTTTTAAGATTTACTAAGTTAGTGCCCCAGTTTAATTCAAGACGTGTCTCTGTTGAGTCGAAACCAAAATTAAAAACAACTAAACATTTAAAATATTACCTAAAGGTTTTATATAGAATTGTTTTGGATTTGGACTGAAACACCATACATTCCTTTGTCTGATTACAGCACAGAGATGTTCAAATGGTCTTGCTGAAGCTTATGAAATAATATATTGCATATTTATTTCACCAGACTTTACTAGCTCTGCAAGATACCTTAGATAATATATGCAGGTAATTAAGCCTAATGGCCCAGTGCGTCGCTTAGAAGCAATTACTTTAATCCTGTCACTTCTTGTTAAAACTACATACGTGTAACTGTTTCTTTTTAATATTTACAATTTTTAAATAAAATATGGCGTCTCGTTAGCTGATTGCCAAAACTAAAATTATGTTTGGACTG
>NW_027292851.1:0-4290 GCF_016086655.4 Lepeophtheirus salmonis | reverse complement strand
TTTTCCATTTTGATGGATAACTTGTCTTAAAAGTTGGATGCCTAAAATCAGGGTTGTGAACAGAACACAAAATTTAACGGCGTTTGATGGAACGTGCATTCAATGAAGGGGACGCTGAACGGAATATATATATTTATTTATTTTAGAGTTGAACGCTAAAAATGAGGGTTTAACGTTCCGTTCCAATAGTACTTTAAAAAAATTGAAAATCAAGGTTTATATATTTTATTTTAGATATTAAATATGATTGAAAGGACTGATAAAGCAAAGGCAAATGCTTGGGAGACCTATTTTCTAGCAGCGGCACAGGCGGGGGGGGGGCTTTTTGAAGCTCTTATGGAACATGAAAGTTGATAGTACTCTACTTTAACTCGAAAATATTAACATTTGACCATTAATGTAAGCAAATATGCCACTAAAAATCCCCGAGGATCTCTTGATGAAATAAAAAAAGTCTTGCACTAAGCTCTTCCAAAATTAACATAGTATTTCTTGTTTTTGGTTCTCTTTTATATACTGTGTGACACAGCAAGATGCCACTTTTTAGCGTAGTTTCCCAAAAATCGACTTCATCGAGAACAAAATAGTTTTGAACGAGTCGGTTATATATTATTCAAAAGAACAATCATTACAAAGTTATTTCACGAAATGGCCACTCTCTGCTGCCACCATGGTCTCGAACCTCGGCCTGAAGGTTGCACACGCCTTGACGACGTGGCCCTCGGAAATGGCCACCCACTGCCCCTTGGCGCTGGAACGGGGGACGACACATTGCTTACTTTCAACATAGTCATAGTTGAGAGGATTCATGTCCGGCGAGGAGGGTTGCCCTAAATCGTGGTTTGAAGAAATGGAAAAATTCTCCTCGAGTCATTGCTGTGTGGTCCTTGGCTTATGCCCCGAAGCAGAGTTCTGCTGGAACACATAGTTTCTCTCTGGGTAGTTGGACATCCCCTTGTTCAATACCACCTCTTTGAGGACGTCCTAGTACAGCTTGGCCTTTTCAGGCCTTTTCGGGAACCAATAGGTGGTATCCTCTTCCTGTTTAATGCTACGATTCCCAGCATCATTCCAGAGGCTGGGAACTTAGTCTGATTGAGTGGCAGAACATCATTGCGAGGTGAGGTAGCGGTCGTTCCTAAAGTTTTTCGACAAGTCCACGGTCCAGTTTTTCTTGTGTTGTTGCTGTGCTGGACACGATTCAAATCGGCTATACTTCGCCTTTTGGCCTCCATCTCGACAACGAATGAACCGATTCTATTCAGATGTAGCTAATTTGAACAGTTATATTCACTGAATTATTGTGTTAAAATATCTTGAAACCTTGTTCTTAAACAGGCTCACGCTCAGGATTTCCTCGAATAGGAACTCTTTATGATTGCAATTAAATTTCTGAATTTTATATATATGATTCATTCCAAAAAATGAAGAGAAATAAGATACAAAAATAAATAAAAGCTTTAAGATCCAAAATTATATTCAAAATAAATAAAAAAATCCATAAAAGGATTAATCCAATGTATTAAATATTTGATTAATTCACAAAAGTAATTTTTTTTATTCTTCAAAGTTTTCATCTTTTAAACTCTGACATCTATCCTTGAATAATTGGCCACCTGGATAAATTTCTCAATCAACGGTAGCCAAGAAAGCAATGTAAAAATCAGAAGCTAACATATATGCATCCTTAGATCTAACGGCAACTCTACCAAATATCGAAATTACTTTTAATGACCATTATTATTAAATCGATATAATTCATATTACAACATGCAAATCAGATAATATTAAGTGATAATGGATATTGGTTCCCAAACAATGTGTCTTGAGACAAGTTTCTAGTGTACCGTAAGATTTGTGACAGCCATACATTATTTGCAATAGTCTGTAATAATCCAAATAATTTGTTTAATTAAAAGAAGTGTTCGTGTCAATCAATTTTTGTGTGTGTTTTGGTGTCCCTTGGCCACAAAAATTTCGGTAACCACTGTCTTTGGGTAGATGTACATAATTACAACATCTTCTGCACTATAATCCAGTTAAGCCTGATAATTAGAACGAAAAATTGAGTGACTTTATTGCTCTTCTAAATTAGCGAACGCACTCCCACTCAATAATTTTGAACGCTGCTCACAAATGCATTGCCAGGGGGGAATATCGGCAAATCATTTATTAAGTCAATTAAACTTTTCCAACGTTTACTTCATGATTAGCTGGGCACGCTGTATATTTACACACTACAGTGTGCAAGGTAATATCGTAGACATTTTGATAACGAACAAATATAATCAACTTTTGCAAGAATGAAAAGGAGTCGACATTGAGGAGGAGATGCGAACTCTAGGCCCATTATGCTTTCACCAAGTCAACAATTTCTGGGCTCTCTTGACCTGGTTGCCCTTCTTGTTGTTGAAGGCAGTTGCCGACGTCGTCATACATAAGAAGACTTCCCCAACATCCTTCATATACATCCATACAGTCAAATCACTTACATTGAGAGCCTTGGCAGGCTCTCTCATCGATTTGGCAGGACTTCTGGTGATCGCAATGTCCCTGTCCTCCATGATCCAGATTTTCCGGCGTCTACCACTACCATGGGATCTCTCAAGGATCTGACCTGAAGCCACCATGCTTTTAATCTTGTAAACAAGACTCTGAGAGCATCCTACGATCTTCATGATCTCTTCGACACTCGTTTGGGCGTGGTGCAAATCCGACAGCATTTGCATTTTCGCATACATGCTCAGAACTGTTCTTTTTGAAAGTTTTTATTATTATTATTGTTTATTTACCAGAATAAACTTCTAATAACGCAATCTAAAATTTTAAAATATTCTCCCTCAAGTCATCCAGATTGATATAAAGTAAAGTCCACGATTTTATCTCGTACTACATATACTTAATAGTATTTTGATTACACAGACCAACTGATATTTATATCTTAAGTATTCACATACTATCATAGGCATGTTATTTATCCACAATTTTTAAAATGAATTAAATATAAATATACAGGGTACAAGGTAAATCCGGAATAAATTTAAGGCTAATTAAGAGACTTGTATAGGTTACGTGATAAAAAATGTAATACTTGCGACAAGCTGAATGTGTTAGCTATCGAATTTAATTACTAGGTTTTTGTGTATCTCGTCGTTCAAGCATGGAAAAATTCAGGATAATTTCATTCATCGTAGCTCGCCGCGTGGGACACTCTGCTCAGGAGATAATTTCCTTCTTCAAATATCCAAAATCAACAGTTTATGACATGATTAAGGCCTTCGATGAGCAGGGAAAGACTGAGAGAGCAGCTCATTCAACAAGATCTGATAAAATCCAGACTAAAAGGTTCATAGCTGGATTGAAACGAGCAATTGACACTCATCCAGACATGCCAATTTCTAAGTTGGCCAAGGACCGTAACATGAGCAAATGGACCATCAAAAATGCGATCAGAATTGACCTGGGTTACTTGTCGAGGGTGAGAGCCTCAAAGCATCTGCTAAAAGAGCAGAATCAGAAAGAATCAGCATAGGTAACATTCTATTAACCAAATGAAGTGCAAAGGTGGTTACGTGCGGGGTTTTTTTTCGGACGATAAAATCTTCACCATTGACGCCAACCATACCCGTAGAAACTATAGATGGATCTGTTAGGACCCTAATGAGGTCTAAACAGTCATGAAAACAAAAAATCCGACTTCGGTTATGGTCCTGGCGGTCATCAGCACGGAGGGACAAGTTATGCCCTCCCCACTTCTTCCAAAAGGGTCAGAAGGTTACCAAAGAGGTCTACAAGGAGGTTCTCAAGGATGTGGTCATCCCATGGATGAATGAGGTCACTGATGGGAAGCCATATACATTCCAGCAACTCAACACCTGCTCATTAGGCCAGGATTGTCCTATTAGGACAAAATGTGACAGATTTTTCGCCTCCATTTTATTGGCCAGTCAACAGCCCGGACCTCCAACATGTGATTTTTACTTGTGGAGCAGGGTGGAGAGGATGGCCTGCAAGAATAATCATCCCTCAATTGCGGCCTTGAAGGCCTCCAGCATCAATACAATGAAGGACCTAGATCCGCACGAGATAGCAAGGGCATGCAAGGCTTTAAGGCGCCTTGTGGAGATCCTGATCGAGAACAAAAGCTTCCATAATGAATGATCATTTTACATTTAATGTGGCTTTTAAATGAATAAAAAATAATCTTTCTATCTCTTATTAAATTATTATAATTAGTTATTCCGGATTTACCTTATCCATGCCTGAACATATCTAGTATGTTATTCGATG
>NW_027292850.1:0-7436 GCF_016086655.4 Lepeophtheirus salmonis | reverse complement strand
CAAGAATCATATGGCAACAGCCACATTTAACCCTGTAAAAATACTTGTATTCTGTTCCTGTATCAGAGTTTTTTTTCTTTTAGCCTAAATTGGAGCAAAGCCTAATGAGGGAGACTACATTAAACTGGGAAAAATTTTACCGTTACCTACTTTATTGTGGGCCTCTCTTTGCCTTATTCAGGTGAGTTGTGGAGAGATGTTATGTAATTTTTCAGTCAATAGATAGGTATTATACAAACACTTATAACCTATACAAATATTACAAACTATTTCATTTCCTAAATCTAATAGAGCAATTTTGCTGGCTTAAGCCTGAGCCTAGGTCGAAATTATTCAATGCATCATCTTCATTTCTGTTAGCAAGATAAACTCTATATCAACATAAAAAACAAATTAAAATGTAGTTGTAAGTTCATTTTTTTTTTCCCCATAAGATTTTCATGTTAAGAAAACATAATATCAATTTTTAAATTAATAAAATATTACACTCACATAATAAATATAAAATAATTTGATAGAATTGCTAATAATCACGGAATATTTATAAATAAAAACACACAACCTTTGACTACCTTGTAAATTACTTTAGCATAAGATGCCTTTCTTCAAAGATAAAAACAATTTCATTGATTTTAACCCTTATTATGTGTTTATACAAAATATTTACGTGAAGTTATATATTTGTGTCTTGATTACCAAATCCTTTTATATTTCCTACTTTGTATATTAAGGGTTTGATTTGATGAATAAATAGATATTTCACTAAAAATTATCCTTGTCAGAAGTAATTCATTCTTTCCGATTTCCTAACATTTTAAATGACAATGTAACAATATTTATTTATTCACTGAAATAAGTTTGACAGAATTTTGTTGCCGTTTCTTATATTGTATCTTGAAACCTTTCTACCAAAAAAGAAATAGAAAATAGGCCCAAAATCTGTATGTGGGTACCCCAATTCTTCCACAAATGGAAGAATTACTTAATAATTGTTCATGGCTTAACAAGAACTTATTTGATTTTATGTAGGGGATGAAATAAGCAATGAATCATAATGCGTTAATGGTGTCCCTGATCACTTCATGGATAGATATTTAATCAGGTCCTTGTTCTTGGCAGAAACCTACATTAAGTTTACACTACAGTAATAACAATCATAATAATGATTTTTTGGATCCCTCCATATCATGCGTAGAACAAATTACATTGAAGATTTATTTTTGTTAAGCCAATCCTGTAATTTATTGGAGCAACCCGAACATATGCGATGTGGTGCCCATGGTTTATCTTGGTCACCTAAATGGTAAACCAAAGTATAAAATGTACATTTCCATATATATATATGATGTAATATTTCGTCACTGGGTTTTAGTTGTGAACTGGCAGCATACGTAACATAACTTGTATGGATGATTTTTACAATGCCGAGGCATGTTGATTGACCTGAGCACAATTATACAAAATTTGAGACTCGTTGATCCATTTTTATAAAATAAAATATAATTTCAATATAAAAAGGCTTTATCAAATTTATTGATTTATCAGAAATAAATAAAACAAACTTATAAAAACAAATTTAACTTAATCTTAAAAATTATACGTGCAAGAAGAAATATAAAGACAGATTTAGAATCAACGTCAAAAATGGTGTAAAATAAATGAAAAATTCTA
This sequence comes from Lepeophtheirus salmonis, assembly GCF_016086655.4. Lineage (NCBI taxonomy): Eukaryota > Metazoa > Arthropoda > Copepoda > Siphonostomatoida > Caligidae > Lepeophtheirus > Lepeophtheirus salmonis. The sequence continues at coordinate 5,765 of NW_027292850.1, read as the reverse complement.
TGATGTTCGTCAAAAAATACACACTAAATATTGAAAAAAAAATCATTAATGTCGCTTTAGTGTTGATGGGCCGTATTTACTCTAAAATGAAAAGGTCTTCTTAAAACCGGATTTATTTGCCCTTTGTAGGTTTCACGCCCAAATTGGTATATATCTGTATTGGCAATACAAATACAAAGAGTATTTTCATACCTAATTACAATACATATTGTAATGTACCTATGAAAATACAATTTTATTTTATTTTGCTGAGGTTCTTGTTACCCTCCATTGATTTGCGCAATATAAAATATATAAATTTTCTAAATATTGTTCTTCAAACGTAAAAGAAATATGGTTTCTTAAATTGATCCTTATTATATTATAATTTTCAAGAACTTTATGCATACATAGTACCTAATCCATTGCTAAAATAGACGTACATTTGTTATTAAATCCACGTCATCAGACCTGAATTATATAAGAATTTGAACGTAAATAAGCGTGATGAATTTTACGTTGTAGGAATAAAGGTAATGTCATTACATTGTGTGCCAATGCAACTGTATTAGTTATCGACATATTTGATTATAATAGTAGAAACATAATTAATTAGTGATGAGACTTGGTCCAAGACCGAATTTGTTTTCAACATTTATTGATAACCCTGTTTAAAAGGGTAACTGCGTCACTGCCTCATATTACTTATGAATTATGATAAGCATTTGTCTTTTTAAAATGACAATTTTTTAAACTTGAGCTAGATCAGGAGCATATCCTTACTATGTATTAAATAAAGCATAGTCCAATAGTTTGGAGTATTGGCGTCATTGTCTACCTACCATTTAATTTTGGGTATTTTATTCTTTTGAAGGAAAGATTGAGAAAGACTAATAGTGGCGTAACTAGCCAATGCACCACCCGGGGTGGTTGTTAATTTTGCCGCCCGCTACAAATTCTAATAAAACTTGAAAAGCCGAAAACTGAATAATACAGTTATATAGGTATACCAAGCAAGAAAAAAACGTAGCAACTCTTTATTTCACTCAAATTTTATTTGTGATATTTATACACAAAAAATATAATATTATATTGAAGAAAGAAGGTGAATTAATTAAAAACAAAAGTTTATAAATTGATTTTACGTGCATTTAATTCGCAAAATCGCGAATGACCTCATCAAAATCAATTTTTCCACAAGGTCACGCTCTATAAAAAGTATTGCCAACTCCAGTCAGCCTTGTTTGATTCAATGTTGGCCTGAGGTAGTATTAATGAGGCTTAGCTTAGAAAACGACCGTCCGCAAATAGTAAAACAAATAGTACGAGTTAAAAATATTCTTCAAAGTATTACTATATTCGGCACTGAATCAGTAAGATTATATTTTTGAATAAACTGAAGAAGTTGTAAAGGCCCTTCGATTTCTTCAGCATCAGCAGCTGCAAAATAATTTGACAGTCTTGTACTCTCAATGAGAAACTCCTCTCTCTGAATATTCTTATCAAGAACGTCTAAATTACAATCATTCTGTTTATCTAACAATTTGGACGGTGTGAGAAAGATGTATTTCTTTGTACTATTCTGGAGGTTTTCGAATCTAGAGGATATTTCTCCAACTAGTCGATCTATCACTGACAACATTTCTCTTCTTAGTTCAGCGGCATAACTTTGAGCAGCATCGACGCTCTATGGGGATTCCCATATCAGAGCAAATTCCTGTTGAATACGCCAACATATCTTCCACTATTTTGTCTCGATTTTGAAGTAGATAAGCTTTCAAGACTGATAATTTAAAGGCACATTGTTGTAGGTCCAGTCCTTTTGTTTGGAGGAACTTTTGAGTGTCATTAATTTCACGAAGTATATCTCTCCAAAGACCAAGGAATGTTAAGAAAGAAAATGACAGCATCGCCTTAAGAATTAAACCTGCATTAGACCTCGTATTTGCATTTTCTACATCTTCCTTCAAACGTTCAATTGCAGTGATGACTTTTGTGAATAACTTTCACTGCATCTGATCGACTACTCCATCTCGTTTCACATGCTCCTTTGATAGTTACACCAGTTATCTCAATCAAGATATATCACCGATGAGTTGAGACTGAGAAGAATGAAAATAAACGGCCCAATATGCCAAAAAATGTAACTGAATTTACAACCACTAAAGCTGCATACACAGCTGTTAAATTCAGAGAATGATAGATTTTTTGTTTTTGTACAGAAGTACAACAGCTTTATTCTAATTAACTAAATTTCTGTAAATACAATATAAACGTTGGAACAAAAAAAAAAAGTTAAAAGACCTCCAAGGTTAACAAATCAAACCAATATTTTTTAAATATTTTAGTATGTCATGCGGTAAGGGGGTTTTGTACACTTAAATTTATAAAAAACCATAAAAACTTTAGTAATGAAATAGTTGATTTTGTTTTGGTAGGGTCAATATAAGAAAGCAAAATGGCTAGTTCTTACAATTATTTTATATTTTTCGTATACTATTTGCACTATTCTATCTCTGTATTTTTCGATGTCACAGCATTCAGACAAAAATGATTTGCAGTTTCTTTCAGATTTACAAAAGAAGGCAAACCTTATCTTCAGGAGTACTTCCACATGAATATTCCCATAGTAGGTATGTTTTTGCCATCCTGTATCGGAACCAATATGTTGAACACCTGAACAAATTATTGAAAATAGCCCCAAAAATCTCGTAAATGTGAGTTGGTCTTCTGAATGAATCCTTCGTCTATTTATTTATCTTACGTATTGAATTTGACGTTATCATCAATTAGTATAAGACGAATCAACTTGTTGATCATTCCTCTCATAAAGTTGAATAAGGAATTCCTTGGGCCATTTTGTCTTCTACTCACCGTAATTAATTTTAAAATTCATTTCTGTTTCATTTCCTCAACAAAGGACATTTTGAGTTCGTTATTAAAAATTCTCCAACGAAGTGAAGCTTTTTCTTGATGGACATACCAGATAAAAAATTAAAACGTTGAATATTTAATATGGGTTCCTGCCATGTCATTAAGGGAAGGATTTTTTCACAAATGTCATTGCTTATTTTCGCAACTTCGTTCCAAAAAGCCCCTTGTGATTTTAAAATCCCAATTATTTCTATTGGTCCCTTACCTCGAAATGTGTCAAAATGAAGGTGACTCTCAATTTCTATATTTTTTCTTAATTGTTTAGACCATGTACATTCTTCATTCATCAATCTTCTGAACTATTTAAATAAAAGTGTTTTCCAATTTTTTTCCCCTGAGATTAGACCCAATCCTCCATACTTTTAGGACAGATAATTCGCCTCCACATTATCCTTCTCTGGTCGGACCAAAGCAGAAATACCGTGCACAACTCTTCTATCATGCTTGCACATTTCTCATTATAAATTGTAATTTTTAACAGATGTATTATTTTAGGAAGTATAAGAGAGTTCCAAATATGAATTCTCCCTGGTAGGTTCCTCCCAACAAGATATGCATATCTAGCAGAAATTTTCCTGATTTTTTTCTCGATTTCTTTCAAGTTTTCCGTCAAAGAGTCCCCGTGATAGATATTACAGCTCCAAGAATTTTTATCTTAGTTACTATCTGTATTTCTAGACCAGGTAAGATATTTTCTATGTTGCTTAGAATTTTTGACTTAGCGAAATTAATTCTCAATCCAGAACATTCTCCGCAAGTTTTAAGAATTTCTAGGGTACAACTTACAGATTTCTGGACGACTTCTAATCTCGCAGAATACAAAACAGTCAAATCGTCCGCAAAAGCTTCAGCCTTGTGTCCAAAAACCCCAGAGTTGATGCCCCTTATCGAATCTGCTGAGGTAATTTTCCTGATTAGTTGTTCCATTGCTAAGATAAATAGTGTGGGAGACAAGGGATCTCCCTGACGACAACCTTTGTTTAATTTCAAGGCTGTTTATATGACGGAGTATTTGTAGATATTACGCAGGCAGCGCAAACCATCTTCGTATAGTTACTACCAAAACACATATGTTGTGTATTTTTCAATATGAAATCGACAATTTTTTAAAAGCTTTCATAAAATCAATAGACATCAACGTCTCATTATTATACTCTGGAAAAAGAGATCTCTTTTTTCCACTATTATTGAATCCATTATTCCCTATTTACATCCTCTCATGAATCTCCCTCTTAACAAATCTCTTTTGAACATATGAGAATGACCTTTTTTAATTTTCTTATTAAGAACACCACTGCATATTTTATAGATGTGCTTAAAATTGTTAGTGGTCATTTCTTTGAAAACGGGGTCTTTTTCCATTTTTGAGAATTAATCAAAGCGTTCCTAATGTAATATCCTGATCGAAAAAACCTCCTAAGAGTACTTCCGTATAAACTTGTTTTAACAACGGACTTAATAAAGAAGAATATTTTTATAAAATTCCATTGGGAAACCATCTGGACCTGGAGATTTACTCTTTGTGTTGTAGAGCTTTATATAACCTTCTACATATTTCCCTTTCAGTTATCTCTTCTTCTAAAGTTTTCCTCAATGGTTGCAATAATTGGGGAAGGCTTTGAATATATTTCACTTGAAGGTATTATTTTCACAAGGATATCGACTGTAACATTTCTACACTGATCACAATTATCATTTAACGGTTTAAATTGTTTTAAAATCAAATAATTATCGGTAGTAATTAGTTATTGCTTGGTTAATATATTTCAGATTTTCAATTTTTTTACATTTTTCATCGATCAACAAGTTAATACCCTTCTTTGACACCTGATTTTTTCCCCGTTTCCTTATACACTCAAATATTACATGCTCTTTTGCAATATTAGTAAGGCCAGTTTGGATCAGAGAGCCTCTACTGGACGTATCAAATAAATTGATCAGGGGTTCGCTAATAGAAGTATCATATTAACTCTAATCAGCTCCTGGAATTCTAGTTTCTTCCTTTTCTTTTCTTCACTTTTACTAACACTTAGCTTAATGTATTATCTCTTAGTGGAGTCTAATATTAATTTAAAGGCATGAGAAGCCGTTTTGGCTATTTTAAATTGTAGTTTTGATGATATATCCATAATGATTTCGCGAACCTTTTCATCTGTTCGGTCGTCTTCAAACATTCAGCTTCTATGTCTTCTTCACGTGCTTTGAGGGATAATTAATGGTTACCAAAACGGGTTTATGGTCCGATTGCTTGGTGGTATTATCTTATACTGATTAATATTTGAAGCCAAATGTGGTGATAAAAATACGTAGTCGATTCTAGAGCTTTTGACTACTCCACTCCTATTGTTAATAAAAAATGTATGTTGATGATCCGTTATAAGTCTTGCTGCAGAATCTATCCGACCTCTTTTTCTTTTATTTCCTTGAATTTGTTTGAAGATTTTCTAGTATTTTCATTTACATAATTTGCTGTATCTCTCCTCTGATCCATGACAAAATTCATTTTCCATATTTTCATCTGACATGTGTTTTGAATCGAGCGATTCAAAAAATTGTGGATCGTCATTCTTGGGTCCATAAATTGTTATAATTCCTGTTATTTGTCCACTAAGATTAAATATCATGATAACGTAATTCTTTCTACATCTGTTCCTATTATTTTGGAATTAAATTTATTTTTAATTGCAATCAAAACTCCTCTCGAAGAGTAATTTCCCGTATTTCTTTTTGCTAGAGCCTGGACTATATCATAGTCGTTTGGAAAAGAGTAGTTCAAATTCATTTTAGCTAGCCTAGTGTCACAAAAAGATATAAGATCCGGATCATATGTCCTAAAATGGTCTATCACACTC
>NW_027292849.1:0-784 GCF_016086655.4 Lepeophtheirus salmonis | reverse complement strand
AGTCATTCTTGCCAATATGGAGTTGGATTTGTGTTTACTTCCTTTCAAACCTTCTCGGAGCTGCTTCTTACTAAAACATTATTAAAATTGTCAGGGTTATGACGTTATTTTTTTGTAGTTTTTAGCATACCAGTGTCACTGGTATTAAATAGCAGACTAGAGAAAAGAAGCAGTGGACCAAAATATTCAAAAACATAGTATTCACATCTTAACTACACGCAACTATTATTTAAGTAAGGTATACATATACATTATATATAGTTCCACTTTAAACATGCTGACTTGTGTGACCTATAATTGTACATTCAGAATGACAACTTTCCCAAAATATCGGTTTTAAGAAAAATATTTAAGCCATTCTAAAGGACTCAAGGGAAAGAGTGGGCACTTACTAGAAGAAGAATATGTTTTTCTGTCATGTGACTGATTGACATAAAATTGTCAAATGCCATAATATCTATATGCTAGGTCTTTCAGAAGTTTTATTTCCTATTTTGCAGCCTTAATTTAATTATTTGTTATAATTAACCAATAATTGCTATATATTTTTCATAATGGTAATTTGTCAAATGTCTAGTACAGTGTATTATAAAAATAGACCAACTACGAAAAACAAGTACCCAGACTTCTCGTCCATGAAAATGTTAACCTTTCCAGCATACATAAATAGAAGGAAGTTGCATCAAACCTGCACGGAGCCAGAGATGGGGATTCATACGTCAAATAACTTCCCAAAACATTATTAGTCAAAGCAATGCCTAATTTGTAAAGAATACCATGTCAT
>NW_027292848.1:0-219 GCF_016086655.4 Lepeophtheirus salmonis | reverse complement strand
CTGGGATCTTAGTTCTACGCACATACAAGGTATGTGGGGGCGCTGAATCTCTCGTGGTTAGAGCGACTCAGGAGTTCTAGTGATTTTTGGGCAATTCAAATTTTAAAAATCTCACAACGGATTGGTGATCAATTTGATGAACGGATCTGTATGGGTCAATCTGAAATGTTTGGAGTGGTGAAAAGATCGGATCATCATTGGAGGAAGACGTGCACAGAA
>NW_027292847.1:0-1966 GCF_016086655.4 Lepeophtheirus salmonis | reverse complement strand
CCATGCCTTAGAACAAAAATAAATACTTAAAAGACTCTTCTATGTATTCACAAAAGAAACATTGCATAATAGATATATTATATTAAAATACGTCTTTATAATTTGAAATAATAATTCTAATTCTCGTAAATGAAGTAATACTAATTATATATTTAGGTATATATATATGTATTAAAATAACACATGTTATATCTATCATTTTACACTTAAATCCGTTGTCACATACTATTTACTGTTTTCCGATCATTTACAAAACTTATACATAGTACCATATAAGAACAACATTTTTCAATCCAACATATTTTGTTTGTTTATTAATAGTCGGGCTTGGAGATTGAACCGGAAAATGAACGGCGTTCATACTTTCCATTCATTTTTGAACCAATGTCCGATGAACGGGGAAAAATGGACGTCGTTCATTTTGTTGTTCATATTTAAGTTAGGACCAAGAAGGGGGGTAATAAACAAGGTTTCCAAATTTTCAAATAATTTTATACATTATTTTTGGTTCCTTTACTTGCGATCGTATTAACTTGCTGATTAAAAGGCTGATTTTTTAAACAAGAGAGCCTCAACATGTTAAAAAGTATAAGTTACGGTAATGTTTCCTCTTTAGTAATTGTAATAATTAGTATTTACATAAGTGCCATATTATCAGGGAGTAATACCATTTCAGTAAACATATCATATAAATGTAAACTAAATGAACAGAACCCTCACCTTGAAAAGCCCCATAACGCAATTATATCTATTTTTAGGGAAACCTATAAAAAATTCTATCTTTGATTTTAATACCATCTAAATTAAAATCAAGAAAAGTTTGTGCGTCTCTCTGACTGTGGAGGACACATTTTAACGAAAACATGTTGCTAAGCTCCGTGTTCATATCAAAAGAATAGGGAAGTACATATTTGAAGCGTCAACATAAAAGATAATCTTGAAGAAAAATCATGAAAAGGAAAACAGTAACTATTTATCTTCTTACATCATATATATACACAGACCAATATTTCATAGACATATTTGAGTCAATTATAGACATTGTATTCAAATTTGTGAAATGAGTTAAAATACCCAATAATTTGAACTATGAACGAGAAACGGAAACTAATCAGAAAATGAACGAAAGAATGGAAAAATTGTGAAAAGGTCACAGCCTGTTAATCTTTAATGGAATCTTCACTTTATTATCTAATGAAATACGCCATGTCTTATGTTTTACTGACGTCAAACGTAGAGTGTGTTTAGGCATATTCATACTATTGGTCGTATCCGACATTGCACGGAGTAATTAGGCGACGGCTATAAAACATATATTACTTTAACATTATAGAACATAATTCCCCAAGAAATCGTCGTTGGTACTCTCTGTTTTTCAAGAGCAGAATTAGAAATAACTTCTCAATACTTATATCAATTCATATGATTGTGTGTTCAAGAATGAAAGAATAAAAAAACACTAGTTTGAGAAAAAAAATGTTATATGACATGTATGATTCTTACCGTTCCACAGACGCATGGGGGATTCTAATGAAAGAGTAATGTGATGTCAATAAACTAACCTACAGCTAAAAAATTATTGAACAGATTGAATTTTCATAAATGTTCATCATAGACGAATTTACTGGCTAATACAACATCCCCTTCCCTTCTAATTTTGAATAGTAGAGTGAAGAGCAAAAACTGTTGCTAGGCAGAAAAAAAACGGAGGAGGAGGAAGATTCAAAAGCTTATTTTTGTATATGTAAGACTAGTTTGAGCCTGACCGTTCTACGGACGCACAGGGATGAAAATCAAAATTGTGATGTAATGTCAATGAGCTAAACTACTCCTAAATTGCCTAAAGCAAGGACTCCTGAAATCAGGACAGGACACTACGCTCACGGGTTTCCAATATGGGTTTTAGTTATTCTATATGGAATGTCTCTCTTAAAGTGTTTTGCTACAAAATAAATCTGGTTACAAA
>NW_027292846.1:0-1788 GCF_016086655.4 Lepeophtheirus salmonis | reverse complement strand
TAGTTTGTATTTCAAAAATTTCACAACCACAAAATCCCGTATACCCCCAATAAACGTCGTAACGTTTTATCTGTCATAAACTAACTATTAATGCAAACATTGAGAACAATGATGTAATACAATAGAGAATTGAATCAGAATTGAATTTTAAGTTACAAAATAACATGTTTTTTTATCTGAGTAGTCTATTTATTAATTGTTATTTAGGATTCACTTTTTTAAAATAGATCAAAGATAAGTGAAAATTATCTTTTTAGAGATAAATGTCAGCACCACAACAATCTAATTAATAATGAAGAAAAACAAGCACACACATGAACTGCTTTCCTTTTTTAAACCTAGAAACTGTATATTTTCTATACAAAAATATCATCTTCTATAAATTTATTTTTTGGAGGTATAATAATTGTAATTCGTATAAATCTAATGATTCACGCGACTGCTAACTTTTTAACTATTATATTACTATTGTGCTATAGCAATCGCCTCTATCATTTCTGTAAAAAAAAATGTAAGCGAAAGGAAATCAGATTGCTGCTTTGATTAACCTAAAATTGTCAAGACTGTTGTGATTTAGAGGCACACCGTCTACAGGGTCAGACACCTCATGAAAGACGGGGAAAACCTTACAATCGAACGTAGTATTGGAAGGCCGGCCAAACTGGTCCCAGAAGTGCCCAAAAAGGCGTTTGAGGCTACTCCCACCATGTACAGGGCCATGTTTGCAAAAAAAAGTTAGTGGCTTTCTCCAACGTGTCCCCTGCAATCAAAGTTGCCGGGGTAAAGTCAAGAGGAACGTGAAACCTATTAATGAATCAACAACACCGAGATGTCCGTTTAGAGCAGGCCAAACGCCTTCTAAACAACCTGAAGCATCATGGCAAACGTATGATCTGGTTCTTCTAGGATGAAAAAAACATTCACTGTCGACCTCATCTTCAACAAGCAGAACAATCAAGGTTATTTGCTTTGAAGACACTTCAAAATACCTCTGCTACGTGTCCAAGACGAGTGAAAGGGTGCCCGTCCTGCTGGAAGACGTAGGACTACTTGGAGATCAGAAGGACAAAGTCCTCCTGTAGGTCCTCAAAATCACAAAGAAGTCCGGCAAGGCGTTCCATGGCTTCCGGCAGGATGGGGCACCTACCTACTCAGCCAATTTTATGCAAGCCTGGATGGAAGAAAACATAGAGTTTTGGTCAATATTAGCGACCTGAAGTCCTCTATGGAGAAGAGTGGAAGCTCATGAGAAGAAACTAGATTTCCAGAGTGTGCTCCACCTTCCGTGAACGCATGTCATTAAACAATGGAGGTCAAATTCATAAATAATATCTGTCATGGCGTGTTTAATAAATGTCTTTAAGTAAGTTATAACGTCTGACTTAATTGAGACTCAGGAGGCAAAGTTGCTGACGTTGATTAGTGGTACATCCTTTTCAATCGACCCGAACTACTGATAAGATATCACCATCAGATAATTAACTAACTCAATTAACGATATTGAGTGATTTTTGTTTTGTATTTATACTAACTATGTCACAGTATTAAGGATATTTTTAATCTTTTTTTCTTAAAAAAAGTGTTTTCTTGCTTTTATCTAGGTATCTCTACTCAACAAATATAAAACATTTTTTGCAATTTTACGTGTCATCTTGCGATTTTCTTCCTCATTTCCAATTCTATGTTCTGAACGTTGATTGGTTGTATTTTAAAAACTATTTTTTTCATGCGTGGGAATATCCACAAAAAGGATTAAATATTAATCCCATATTTGGTGAGAATTATCAA
>NW_027292845.1:0-2144 GCF_016086655.4 Lepeophtheirus salmonis | reverse complement strand
AAAAGAAGACGTTCACGTTAATTCCATTCATTTTACCACAAACGAATGAAATTAAACCAACATAATTAACAGCATAAAGAACACTTTAACCGATCGATGTCCTTCAAACCATGCATCCATTAGAGAAATGAAAAAGAGTGCGATATATCTTTAATAAGCTTTTTGCCACTGTAATTAATATCCCGTGGAATCAATTACGTCTTCTATAAAGGCAGCTTTTGAAGAAATTGGAAGAGTCTAAAGGAAAAGTAAATTTACCAAAGGCTAAAGATTGGATAGCTGCTAATTTAATATATAACATCAACAAATTGAGATACAAAAATGGAAAGGGTTACTTCCCCCTGGATTTGTAATTTTCTTGAATATAAATAAACTACAAAAAAAAAAAAAATGACCAAGATATACAGAAAATCGTCTACATATTATATTTTATTGCTGGAAAACTTTTAGAACATGATGATACATTTAGATTATTTTTAGTACAGGAACTTCTTGTAGAGGCTTAAGACATCCCATTTATGAAGATTTTAACAACATTACTTGTTTAACCCAACTTCATGTTCTAGCTGTGCTGCGCAAACTTCTGACGGGGAAAGGGATGAAAATTTTTACAACTCATATGTTAATCAATTGAACAATCTTGATGCACTCAAATAGTTAAATAAATTGTCGAACAGTTAAAAAACAGTTCTGCATCGATTTCTAAATCAAATAATGATTTCTTTGGAGAACTTTTAGGAAACTCTTTCGTAAACTTCCAAGAATTAAAATTAATTCTTCCTTCAATGATTGACGAAAGCTTGCATTTCTTCCACAAGAGTTGTTTAGAGAGGCAGTTTAAAAAGTATTTTGAATTAGACATTGACTTATCTGAAAACTTGAAGAGGAAATTGTTGGCAAGGTGTTATAGCATTGACTATATATCACTTCGATTAAGAGCTTCAAAGAATGATACAGTACATTATTTAGAAAAGATGGATACCCAGTTTGGAGAAGACAACATAACAAAAAAGTAAAATTTGAAAGACATTTAAAAAAAATATATATATATACGATGAAGATGTTGGAAAGGAACTACTGAAGAGAAATTTTTTTTGAAGGAAGCATCGGAGGAAGATAGTTATAGGAAAAATAGAATAAAAATTAAAAAAGGTGATTTAAAAAAAACATTTAATTATGTTAAAAATATCGAAAAGGGACTAAAATTGAGGTTTAAGATATTTTAAAAGGAAAAAAGTTATGGAAAGAAATGTATGCCATTTATCGCTTGTAGATTCTAGCTTAAAAACTTTAATGCCAAAGTGGAAGATTTTAATTTAGATGAAATGTGGTATAATATCATATTGGTCTCAAACCAAAAAATACGACACTGTAGAAGAAAGCAAAAATGTCAGCGTTTGCATTAGGAGCTGATGTTTTGGTTGGAGATTATTTTTTTTTTTTTTTTTTTTTGATTAACTTAATCTTACAATGTTTTATTATTATAATTTGCAAAATGTTTATAAATATTTACTAGATATACCATAAATTAGTATTTACTTCTTTGTAAATAGAGATTATTACCTGAATTAATAATTATTAAACTACATAAATTGTATAGTAATAGTGATTTCTAAATTTTTTTAGGTGCTTTCATTAAGTTTATTAGTTTATTTATTATTAATAGTAATAGGTATGCGTTATGTTTATTATGATTTGTGACGTCATTTCAAATTTGCAGCACCAACTAATTTTGAAAAATGCTAATTCGAAGTCAGAAGACAAACTTAGCTTAACTAGAGAAGATTTTTATAAAATGGAGTTTTGTTAACCCAATAATTTGTTTATTCTAGTTCAAAGATTATGATGTTTATTCTTGGTTATTTTTTCATATAGATTTATATTACACTATGGAGTCCAAGTTAAGTCTCGAGTCCAATTCTCCTCTGACAATAATTGACCATTGTATCTTAAATCATACATTGATTATTATAATAATAATCAATCAATCATATCACATTATTCATTTGATTCGTTCATCAATTAATTATAATGATAACTCACTAGAGATAGAGAGGTTTCGTGATTTTTACTGCATATTCCAAATCTCCTGTCCTTTTTGTATAAGTAAACAATAATAAACATTTCTCAGATCTTTCATGATG
>NW_027292844.1:0-635 GCF_016086655.4 Lepeophtheirus salmonis | reverse complement strand
GGTAGTTCCACATGAGATTTCTACCAAGAGTTGAAATTGGGGGTAATAGTGTAAGGTGTAATAGGCATATTTTAAAAAAATAACGAAAAAAAAAGTTATTCATATTCAATATTACTCTAACCTAAAGATATTAACTCCAACTGATATGACGTGATAAATAATATACTAGAAGTAAAAAATATTAAATTGAAAGATAATTTATAAAAAAACATTATTCAGATGCCTTTTATACAAAAAGAGATTGCTCATTCTTTTATATCATATTTTCTACTACTCTACCCTTAGATATATTAACTCCAACAATTCATAACTGATATGATGTGATAACAAATTTTTTTAATTAGATAAAAGTTTTATTTATTTAAATTATAAATTATAACACATCTTTTTAAAACTCAAACCCTTTTACATATGTGTTACTTTCATATCTACGTTAATAGTTTTATGGCTACCAATTATATTTTTGTATAGGAGTATTAAGTTTTTAACTTGCTATTTTTTTCAAATAGTTTCATTTAAATCCATAAAGATTTCTTCTTCCCTTATTAAATATAAATTCAAATACTAAAAGAGAAGACTTCTTGAGCAGAATCACATTAATGAGAATTTTAGCTTCTGAATGATGCACAAATTTT
>NW_027292843.1:0-2443 GCF_016086655.4 Lepeophtheirus salmonis | reverse complement strand
TAAATAAAAATTCAGAAATAATGTCTAGTATCTTTGTTAGGTCGGAAACTTTTCAGACTACTCTCCTATATTTTATGATAGAGATATATTCTAAAAAAATTAAACAACTTTTTTTAAAGCTTGCCATTTTATTTGACAACAAAGTTTCTTCACAATACAATGGTATCATCCCCACAACATTGACATTTTTTTGTCTGCTGTTGATATTTCTACTTTAGCCTTTCACTAGGGTTCTAAATGTTTTGTTTTTTTAGATTATTATTATTACCATTATTACAACACCCTATCTTGAAGCATCCGAGAATACAGATCGATTGCTCCATAAATTTCTCTAGACCGTCTGGGATCCCCTTCCCTCTGCACCGGATCGTGTAGAGTATTGAGAGGACAGTTACAATCAAACTCTATTTTCTTGACAACTTGAATAATTTCGGTTGGCCCCATCAAGGCTCTTTCGCTATATTTGACACCTTTTTTTTGCATGAGTTTCATTTTTATTCATGACGCCCAAAATCTTTGCTCAGACGTAGACGTCTGAACCAGGAGAAATTGAGTGATTTCCAGAGTGTCAGTTGGGATAACTCCCATACCCAAGTCACTAATGGGGGTGTTCATTCTCTTTTGAGATATGTTGGGGTTTATTATGCCCCAGACGAAATGTCGTTTTCATCTCCATTTCTTCACAGGTGTTTCTCGAGTTCGTCATGGAATAAAAAAACACACATTAGAACACCTCTAAATGAAGGTATTAGCTTCAAAATTTACTATTTCTATTTCAGTGACTGCACCCTCCTCTGCGGTCCATATCTCAAAACAACGAAAAAGAAATTAAAGTAATTTCTGCAAGAATTCTGAATAAAAATTATCCATATGAAATTATTTATTTATATTAAAGTCGTTTTTTTACAACACTAAAGTCACAAACATTAAAAATTTGAACAATATAAACTACATTTTTCAACAATTTTGTCATTATCTTTCTTGGAGATGGAGTAGCCACGTGCAGATACCTTTCTATCTGAAGTATCGATGATTTTCAATATACAGTCAAATAGTATAAAGTATAAATCATCACGTTGAGGCAAATGAAATTTTTTTTTATGGACATTTAGGGTGTAAGACCTTTAATTCAATGTCCATGTCTTCTTTATGTTTCTTTAAAATCAAGCAGAGCCACCAGCACCTGTCGTACATAATGACAGCAAACAGGCCAAACAGTGATATATTTTGCCAAGCAGAATGTAACTTTAAAATCGTCAATACAGGCAAACTCTTCGTCATGACTACACTGTTTTTCCCCAATTTTATCAACACTTAGTGGAATGAACTGGTGTTAAGATCTGGTTCCAGGAACTGCATTATCAATTCCGTCGTAACGATCTGCATGTAGAGTTCGCCATTCTTTCATTTCAATCTTAAGGTCATACTTAAACACAATACTGGGAGTTTTATTTTGACAAAATTCAAACATTTCTTCTGCAGATAGAATTTGGTTGGTGTATGGTCTGGTTAAACTTTCTGCAGCAGTAAGGCGTTTGACAGTACAGCCCAACCCATCGCATGGGGATTTCCCATGAGAAGTAGTAAAGGAATTCCACTGAGATTCGATACCAAACTTCGATTGTAAAGCATCTTCCTATTTTTATATTGCCCTGCACAACCATGAGTAAACAAATGCAAGAATTGCAAGCCAAGTAATCTCACATTCAAATCTTTGATGATGACATCGCTGACTTTATAAACAAAATGTACATCATGAGTAAGGGTGATAATTTTGGTAAGAATAGAAAAGCGTGCAAGGAGAAGAGAAGAGATACTTATGGCATCATTGATTAAATAATATACATCTTCTTCTATGAATCAAGAACGTTATCATTCCCACCTTTATTATTCAATCTTAAAATTATATTAGATGGTGATAGTCGATAGAGGACTGCATAAAACGCCTAAAATAACGTCGCTTTCTGTCTGGATTTATGAAAATGAGAATAGTCGTTTCATTAGCTTAATTTTGAGTTAAGGTTCATAATGAATTACAATTTCATGGAGTGTGACGTTATAAAATCTAATGTAACGGATAAAAAACGTCTGAGTCAATTATTCGTAGTAAATCTTCGTTAAACATTTTGCTAATAAATACTTGCGTTATACCCTCAAAAATCATAATAAAGCAGGCAGATGATAATCACATCAGTATTTTAAACAATGATACCATATGTATTTTTTCTCCTTGCACGCGTTTTTCTCTACAATATTATCAACTTTAATCATGAGTGTTGTTGTCAGAAATTATTGTATAAGAGAAATGATAAATAACATTGTTGGACTTAAAGTAGAGGACAACTGGACGCAATGAACACATAGAATTGTTAGAGTGAAAACTCTGAACTGCATCTTGCCCAACAAAAGAATAGTTCCCTGCAAAATCACCAAGAAAGATGGC
>NW_027292842.1:0-884 GCF_016086655.4 Lepeophtheirus salmonis | reverse complement strand
CACGCAACCTTTTCTTTAAAAATTATTCCTTCGTTAGTAATTGTTTCCAGGGAGTGTATAATTTCTATTTGTCTAAAGAATATTCATTGCTCCTCTCTCTCCAGGCTCCCAATTTATGTGTGAAGGGAGCCATTACAACCAATTGTACGCAAAAATATACTAAGACCGAACAGAAATAAAGGATGAAAAAATATGTATTACATCTGAGGTTCTTCATCTTTTTCCGATGTAAGGGGCATTTTGGAATTTCAAATAGAAATAGACCCTCATTTACTGATATGGACCATACACAATGCATATTAGAAAAAAATATTACTGCGCATTATTTCAAAGGGTAAAGTTTTTGTTTACTTGGCGATCAAGAAAACTGTTAATTTGATATTTTCTATCTTTTAATACATCGTCTGTGGTCCGTCAACACAGAAGCAAACATTATTTTTTATTTTTTTTTTCAAAATTGAGATTGGAATACATTTGTATTCTTTGGAGAATTATTGTCAATTTTTATCAACAAACTATTCTTATTAATCCTTCGGCCGTACTGGAAATTGCACTTAAAGTAGCTAAAATTGATCGTCACAATAAAATAAAATGAGAAATAGGGCCATATCAGGGCCAGTATAAGTCTCTTAAATCTAACTTAGGTTTTAAACTATAGCTAAAATAGTTGGGTATCATAAATCATCCCACACATTTGACTCAAATATGTCTACGAAATATTGGTATGTCTGTATTAGTTGTGTACAAGTTGCAACTTGTATAAGCAAATTGTACAATATGCCTTATCTTCTCCTTAAAATGTATTTTTGAATTACAACATTAACCATTCTAATTATCAACTATTAAGTGATGCTATCTTTTAATTTTTATCTATTTAAACTACA
>NW_027292841.1:0-1338 GCF_016086655.4 Lepeophtheirus salmonis | reverse complement strand
GTCATGAAAAAAAAAAAGTTTGAATTTACAAACCAATTTAATTTAATTAACATACATGTTTTCAAATCATTTGTATCTTCATATGTCTTTACACTACTGATACTGGTGATATGTTAATTAATTAACCAGCTCCTCTTGGGGTCCCAGGAATCTTTGAAGATATGATTATTATTAATATAATTATGATATTTGAGTCATATTTATAGATATAATTTATATCCTATAATTTTTAAAGCTGTCGTAAATAACTATCGCCTGTATTAGTTTGAAAATGTCGAACGAAGTATTAAAATGTTTTAAATAATGGAATATAATTAGAACAAGAATCATGTACTTTCCAAATTTTTTTTCTGAAATTGGAGTTCAAATCAGTGCATTATTTGGGATAACTATAAAATGATAACTTATTATATATATGAGGAAGACAAAAGATACTATAAGGCAAGAGACGACAGGCATGTTAATAGTAAAATAATTATCACCTTGAATACTGATAGATATATAATTGTCTACAGACGCTATGAACATATTTTGACTTGTGTTAAAGAATGGGATTTTTGTTGATACATAGCAGAGTTTTATTCTGTAAACATTCTATAAATATTTCCTATGCCTAGTCAATTTATATTGAGGTGTGTGATTGAGTGAGCATATAAGTATAAGCACTGGTCAGTGATGCTAACCAAGAACATATTGTGCATGTTAAAAAAATCAACAGGCCAACCCTGACATATTGAAAAATGTTTTGAAGGAGAGAAGCTGAGCTGTCATGAGGTTTCATAAGATCAACTAAATACATCTAATTGTGACGAAAAGGGAATGGTAAATGGAAATAGACCGGACTATAGGTCAGAATTACTCCGATGTCGGTCTTCTATTAAAATGTAGTCCAACAAAGAGTTACAATTATAGCTTTACAACACACGCAAATATTCCATTCGGTCTCGTCTATATCAATGAATATTGATAAGTAGAATGTAAAAAGAAGTTCACTTTTCAGGCTAAATAATAATGACTACAGCTTTAGAAAAGAAAATTGACTCTTCAGTTTACCAATCTAAAAAAAAAATTGGACGGGCTAAAAAATACAGTTGATTTTCATCACTATATATCAAGTACATGTTTTATAATTCACTATTATTAGTTATTTCCAAATGATTCATAAATATGAAGCTAAATATTCAAATAACAATCCTTATATCAAACTTAAAAATGGGGAAAGAGACCAAAAATGCAAATAAATCTTGTAAAATAAGATGTACTCTATTAAAAAACTAATATATTATTAAAACTTATCAATCAAGCAAGTCCTTGTTCCACTTAATTATCATCATCCTT
>NW_027292840.1:0-1870 GCF_016086655.4 Lepeophtheirus salmonis | reverse complement strand
CATAAAATGTGAAAATTACCTCTTACAGAATCATTTATAAGACTTTTTTTTAACATGAAATATTCGTTTCATTTTTGTAAAAGTATGTCCGATCGGACGGAAAGTAAAATATATCTTCAGTATTTCAAAGTTCTACAAATAAACCAATTAGTCAAACCCTTATAGTTTTGAGAACATGTAGTTTATTTAGTCTATATCAAGTAGCTGCTGTTCATGTGATTGCGCAATATCACACGTTCTAAAACATTGAATTTTTGCTCAAAAATCGAGTTTTTGTTTCTTAGTAAAAAAATCAGAAATATTAAGTACTTTGACTTAAATTGTGTTTCATTTCCATAAAGAAGTAATCTGGGGCAAAATCGATTAAATTTTCACGAATATCGCTCATTCTATATTTTTGTCACGGCCTCTAGTAATGTGAAATTTTGTATACAAATTGTTAATGCGTTAATCAAAAAAAAAAGAAGTGAAATGTTATAGCTAAGCTACGAGAAAACTTAACAAATCAGCCTAAGCTATACTATTTTAGTTAAAAAATAATTAGATTTTCAAGTATATAGCTGCTAACGTTTTTTATATACCATCAATTTTATTGACAGATGGTATTTTTTTCCCCCACGTTAATAAAATTAGGGAGTAGGGAGACTATTTTTATTATTTTTTAAATGTTCAAACAGTTTTATTTTAAAGTCTTGGCTATTATCAATCATTTTAACATAAATAATGAATGGTCTTTTAAATGTACATTGTAGATTCTATAGGTCTACAAAATTGGATTTCAATTTTTTTGTCATACTATAACAGTCATTTTTGGGCAAAATTGGTGACAAATTCAAATTTCTTGGCTAAACGACACTAAATACAGGATTGAAACATTAAAAAATCCCAATTTGCAGATTTTTAACACTAGAAATGCTTATTACACCATCTTCAATATTTTTCACACTTTTGGCAGTGAAACCATGTGTTCAAATCTACCACAATGTCATAAGTGGTGTTGTGTATCTTGAAATTCAATGTGATAATTGGGGATAAGAAAGTTAGACTAAAATAAGAAGTTTGTTCTACTTTTTTAACAATTAATTTCTTTTACAGATTATTTTGGTGCAATGGAATAAGTTTCTAACACACGCACCATATATAGTATAATCAGAAACGCCATTCAACTGTACCCCCGATTTTATAACAACCCAGTGGTTTTCTTGCGTACCAGCACAACTAACAAATGGGGTTGGGACCCACCGCCAACTCTTGTAATATCATCAGAGGTGCCATCTACTATAGCTTCGGTTGATATCCCAGTGTTTTGTTACGTGCCAACATGACTAACAAACGTAAAGGCCCGGGGTTTTTCCGTCGAGTTGGCACACAAGACAGCCCGTGGACCAGGATATCAACCCTGTCTATAGTGCAGTCTCTAATGATGGCAGAGGGTTTACAACCCTTTTGTTAGTCGCGTTGGCATGCAACACAACCTGTGTAGTGGGATATCAACAGGGGCTACTGTAGATGGCTTTTCTGATAGTAATACATTTTGCTTACTCTTAATCAAGCCGGACATGCTGCATATCCCATGAGCCGAGCATCAATTTGAGTCTCTGAAAGGGTCTCAGAAAATAATGTGAAATTAATAATTTTGAATGATTTTCCACATTAACTATCTTTTTCAGTTATTATGCACATTAACGGTCTTGTTCAGTTATTTGGCATATTACCTAGTTTTTATTCACATTAATGGTCTTGTTCACTTATTATACATATTACAAAGTTATTATGAACATTAACGATCTAGTTTTGTTATCATGCTCATCAACTAGTTATTTTGCATAATAACAGATTTTCTTACTTTAACTGCAACATATGTTTATAT
>NW_027292839.1:0-2018 GCF_016086655.4 Lepeophtheirus salmonis | reverse complement strand
GTGAGTATCTTCCCATAAATAAAGGAATCTAATGAGACTGATCCTATAATAATTTCTTTCAGTTCTAAGTTTGTCTTGGGTAAGGTATAAGACTAATAAATACATTATGAATGAAATAGTTAATGAATTTGAAAATATAACAAAAACTAAAGAGTAAATTATTTTAATACTCATACAATGTTGCTCATTCTTACCACGAAACACTAAATGGTTTGAGGCATACTTGATACTTCAATTTAAGTTCCTCAAAAAGGAAGTTAAGAGTTCTAATTAATCTATATCAAGGTCCAAGTCTTTGATATCTTTCCCCTTATACTCAACATCAATTCAATTTGCGATTCCGTACCTTCAATGAACATTTTCTAAAAAGTAAATATATATTATATCAACTCCTCCTAAGTATCTTTCCAAACAATAACTAAACAGTCCCTCTAGCGGACAAAAAAAACTGTGCACCATGACTTTTTTTAGCTGTTCATCACGTGTGCCCTCGTTTGCTACTTGGTTTAAAGCTTTAGTTCTTCCTCCTGCTTAACCTACTGAGAGTGTGTATTCGCGCTCCCTTCCTTTGAGATCTCTTCTATGGAGGAAAACGTTACTGATCGTCCCCCAGATGATCTTGTTAAGAAATCGTATACTCATGTCACTGCAGGACGTGGTAACTATAATCATAAAGTTAATGCGAGTATAAATATGAGTGGGGACTTCAAATGGGAAACTTTTCTTGTTCTTATTGAGAACATGGATGGAAAGGATTTTCTCCGAGACAGATTAAAACATATTGATGCATATAACTTAGCCTTTGGGCTTAAAGCACTTGAACTTGCGGGTGCTAACTCAAGATTAGTTTTGGTACGGCTTGCTTTTATTCAATTTTCCCAATTGATGTGAGAGACAGGATATAAGATTTGAAAAGAGTAAAGAAAATGACGTTGTAAAGTACTGATGGACTCAAAGAAGAGGTGTCCTTAAAATTGAAAGGCATTGATAAATTATCTATTAACAGGAAAAAAAACTTACGTATAACATTAGTTAATATGTTTAAACGTGTTGAAGAACTTACTTAAAATTGTAGATTGGTTAAAGCAATTCGGAGATATAGTTAATCACTATCCGACGAAGTATCCCGAGGATAGGAAAGCTAAGGAATTATTTACTCAGTACAAGAGTATTTTGAGGTATAGTGATTATATAGTGGAAATGGTCAGATCCCTTTTCACTTCCCCAAATTATACCATTTCGAAGAACTCTAGTCATTTTATAGTTTGCAGAAGTAAATGGAGTTCTGAATTGTTTGAATTTCGGAGATATAAAACATTATTGTAGTCAAAATAGGGGTACGAATCTTGATTATAAAACAACATTGAAGGTTTTTATCATCTCAGAGAAAGCAAAATAGAAAAACGGACAACCAAATTGAATAAAGGGTAAACTTTTCTGTGATGGTGGAGAGAAAAGTTTAACAATAACAAAACAAACTAATGATGGAGTTAAAGTAATTTCTTCTGATGAGGATAGTGAGGATAAAATTACAACAATAACAAACCAGATTAGTAATGGAGTTGAATTATGAAGTTTTACCGGATGTACAATTAGAGACGGAGAGTGTTAAAGTTTGCACTTCTAAGGATAAGACAACTTTTAACGGTGTCGGAGTAGAGAATAAGTCAGTTGAACATGATCAAATGAAATCATAATAACATAGTACCGGGCCGTGCAAAATTATTTACCGATGATGTAAATATACTTTTAAGAGGTTTTGTGGCAACCAATCTGATTGTTTCGTATTTTACTGTTAAAATAAACAAAAATCCTTCTGTGAGAGATTAACAACTTCCACACGGGAGAACATGTCCAATCAGGAAACAAAGAGGATCGAAAGTGCAGCCCTCCTCCGAGCGGGAGTGCCTCATAACAATATTAAGGAACAGGTTGGGGCCTCGTTGAAGACAATTTACAACGTTTCCAAGCGCTTGGAGGCTGGGGGTGTGTTGTGTCTTGACGAGGGAGACACAAAC
>NW_027292838.1:0-633 GCF_016086655.4 Lepeophtheirus salmonis | reverse complement strand
TTGAAGGCCTCTGGAAGTCCATCAAGGCTTTGCCGGGGACTTCCTTGTCCAGGTTGGCCAAGAACCGTGGAGTGAGCAAGCACCTGGTCTCCTAGGCTGTGAATGAGGACCTCGGGTACAGGTCATACCGAATGGCCAAACAACACATCCTCACGGCATCCCTGAAGGCCACCAGGCTCACCAACGGTAAGTGTCTCCTCAATGACCTGAAGAGCCATGGAGGAAGAATCATCTTCTTCTCCGACGAGAAGAACTGGACTGTCGACAAAAGCTACAACGTCCAGAATGACAAGTGGCCAAGGAGAGAGAAGAGGTCCCTGCAGTCTTTACCACAAAGTTCCCGGCCCGTCAATACAAACAAAAATGATGCCCCTGGGTGTCATCTGTCAGCACCGGTGAAATGGTGATGCCTCCTTTCTTCTTCAATCCCAAGGAAAGGGTTAACGCGATAAGGTTCTGCGAAGTCATGGAAGAGTTTGTCACCCCCGGATGAAAGATACGGCCACTGGGAGGGAGTTAATATTTCAACAAGACTCAGCGCCCGCACACATCGCCATGAGTACCACTAACCTCTTCAACTCCCACGTCATCACTTTCTAGGATCGCAACACCTGGCCCTTCAACTCACCCGAC
>NW_027292837.1:0-1182 GCF_016086655.4 Lepeophtheirus salmonis | reverse complement strand
AAAGGCTTTTATATAATATACTTTCTAAAATTAATAGATAGACTAAATTTGAGTGCTTTGTATAATTTATTCATAAAAGTTCATAATGCTCTTCATATTATTTAACAGAAGTCTAAATAAATTTTGACAATCTTCACCAAGAGGATAATTAAAGTCAATATTGGTATATTAAAATAACACAAAGCCATGAAATCATCTTTGTTACCTGCGTCATATTAAGAAATAAAAGTAAAATTTATATATCTTATTAAATCAATTTTTTTTTCATCGACTACTAATATCTCCCATTTTACATACTCTTTATTTAAAATTTATTAAAACTTTTCAATGCTCTTTGTTACAAAAATTAATCGAGCAGTTAATATAAAATTATTCACAATTTTCTGATGTAATTAAAATATAAACAAGATTAAAATATAACCAAGATTAAAATATAACAAAGATTAAAATATAACCAAGTTTAAAATATAACCAAGATTAAAATATAGCCAAGATTAAAATATAACCAAGATTAAATTAATCTGATTAATTTTGGTTATTGGTAAACTGAGGTTATCTTTGAAATTACGTAAAAATTATAAATTAAGATTAGTCATATTTGTCCAGGCTATAAGAGATTTGTTTACTTAAATTGAATTTCATTGTTTATCCTGGTGGAGAATGATTACACATTAATTTATATTTTAATATCCATTATAAAGAGCATTTTGAACTTATACAAGTATATTATAAAATGCACACAATTAACTCTGTATTTATTATATAAGATGTATATTTTATAAAAATTTGTTTTTTGCTTAGTATAACCAATATGAATATCCTATAATATTGGATGCACTTCACGAAAAGAATAAATTTAGTGTTGTACTTTTTAAAGGATCTTTATATAAAGTAACGTTAAATTCGGTAAATTTGTTTAGCATTACCAAAAGCCTGTCTGTTTGGAGATGCAATTATTGAATCTTTAAAGAAAGAGATTTGTTTTTTGAATCAATTCTTGCCAATTAGTATCTGAATAATGTAGCAGTTTACAGTGTACCTTCCCCCCCAATTTGAGGCAATTTTTGTATTTAATTTACAAAGGTTTAACATATACCACTTAATATTTTCAAACTATAACTAGAGTTGTATCCTACAAGTTACAAGAGAAGTATCATATATTTAAATGTTCTTACCTTAAAG